>NW_009937103.1:12472-55159 GCF_000696875.1 Nestor notabilis
CCCCCCCCCCGTTTCAATTAAGACTGAATTTAGCAATTTGGTGAATATTCTGCAGTTTCCTCCAGGATACTTAAAACAATCTCAAGTTATAAAAGACCAGCTTTTCTGTTAATTGTCAGTTCCTTTTTTGAAGTAGTAACCTAGCACAAGAAGTTCTGAGGGTATCTTTTACTGCATGGATAACTGTCCATTTCATCATGGTACTCAAAATCTGGAAGTGTATCAAATTCATTCTTGGAGGATTCAGAGTGATTCTTCAGAAAACATACAAAAGCTGTCTTTAGTGGTATCTTCATGAGATAGATGGTTATTTTTAATTAAGCAACTCAGATTCTGGCACTGGAAGGTCAGGAAAGGCATGATAGTTCTTTGTAGAGGAGAATCACCCCTGTTTTCATTAGATTATCTGTCAAAAAGAGAATCTTAAAAAAAAAATTGGATCAAAGATTACACAGGTGGATACTTAAAATTCTTCTGTAAAAGAAACTTAAACTCTTACAAATGCCGCTTCCAGGGCACCCATCCTTCAGTGAGGTTAGTAAGAAGTTACAGTTTAAATGAGAAAAGTGTTCCTTCTCTCCGGGATCTTCCTAGACCTCAGATACTAGGTGTCAGCTGCCAGATTGCTGTGCTTTCACAGAAAATGAACATCAAATAACGTAGAGAAAGTAATAGGTATAGAAAATCCATGTAAGTGATAACTTTCAATTAAGTGATGTGTACCTGGAAGTTTTCTGGCTTTATTTTTGATTGCTGTCAAGTAGGTGCTTATGTTCTCCATGGTGTGGCTTTAAGTTCTGTATGTTGAAGCTGGGGACCTCTTCTTGGCTCCTGTTTGTTATCTTAGACTTTTGAGATTAAATTAAATATGCAAAGTGAAGATCTCAGCAGGCCATGCCACAGAGTTGCTTTTAGCCCCTTTTAATGCATCTGAACTTGTTTCTGACTTCTTGTTCTTTCACTCATTTATTATTTTTTGCCTCTCTCTTTTTGAGTTCATAGCAACATTCTTTTCTGAAAGTCTGCACCTTTGCCCCATTGGAGAAATGGGTGTTGTCTCAGACTACTGCATAAGCATTATTTATCCTGTTGCCTCTTGATGAGGGCTACTCCAGGGAGCCACACAAGGTTCTTCAGATATGTGGTTTGAGGGCGTGGATCTTGTGTATTGTCTTGCTGCATATAATAGGGGTTGTTGCAGTCCTGGTTGAATCTACCTCTTGTGAATAGTCACTAAGCAGATATAGATGTGTCTCTGCTGGAGCCTGCCCAGTCCCAAAGAGCCAAACAGCCATCTCGGGTTTCTTGGACATACTCCACAGGCACAAACTGCTCAGCATGTCAGTGAAAGCCTAAACTGTAAGCCATGCTAATCATGACAGTGAAGACCAGAGAAATTTGTTTGAGTAATGAGAATAAATATCTGCTCTGGGGCTGCTGTTCCTACCTTATGAAAGGTAAGTTACGTCCAGAGTGTGTTCTATAAAGAAACTTGTGTGACAGAGAAGCGGTTGGTTTAGGTCAGTTTCCAAGATGCTAGTGTATTCATCAGTGTGGTTTCCCTTTCCTGATCAAATAGTGTTCTTTAACCTCTCTTACCAATGGTCAAAATGTCCTTTGTTCAAACGAATCAAAATACTGATCTTCTGATGGCGGTCTCCTTTACCACTCACCCTGTGTTTCAACACGCTGGTCTCTTTGCTAGGAGACACTACTCTGCTGATGCATGAATGAGTAAGGTTTTAGAAAAATTGATTCTTTCATCTATGCTAAGGAATCCTTGCCTATCATATTCTGTCCCAGGGAGTGGCAGCAAGGATAGTTAGGGAAGGTAGGACAAGAAGGAGATAGAAGGGAAAATGATTCCTTAAGATTTCTTGCATCTGGATTGTTGAAAAATAGCATGAGTTTCGTAGACCCCATACAGTAAATCTAGTTTTAAGGTACCTTGTTACAGATTAGAGGTGCTGTAACTACCCAATTCAAAGCCCTGATCCATGATAAATTCAATCTGTAGATACAAATTTCACTACAAAACTTAGATGAGTTAACTTCAGCTTGGTGAGATTCCTGCCAGTTCGGATGCTGCCTCTCTTCACAGAGCTGCTGTGGGTAATACGTTCTATGGTAAGCTAAATTTGACTAACAGTTGGAGCTCTGACAGGCCTGGGCACAAACTTGTCTTGGCCATGATTGGTGGAGCCTGCTACCTCAGTGCGCATTCTTCAGCATTCCAAATCTGTTGTGTTTTGAATCCAGCACCAACACTTCATGTATTCTTTTACTGTTGATAGTCATGTTCATGACTTCTTCAATATGAAACCCCAGGAAAACCCTGTTTTATTAGGGTTGCCGTTGGCCTGTTCTAACATGCTTCCACTTCAATGGTAGACTACTGTAACTAGCTTTTGCCTATGCTCTGGGTGATACAGGACACTAGTCCAGGAGGGGAGTGATTGATTTGGCACGCTCCAGAACATGAGCTGTTACTGCCAGCAGATAGATAGTATGCAGGTTTCCTAACACGAGGCATTAGAGATTACACCACTGTTCTCTTTGACCAGCATACTAAAAGTTACTTAGGCAAAGTTCTAGAAGCAGTGTTAATTTCTGCATGCATTTTTACAGAACAACCTCACATCAGTTCAGAAAGCAACAAGACTCCAGATTTAATTTCTGCATGCATTTTTACAGAACAACCTCACATCAGTTCAGAAGCAACAAGAATCCAGATTTAACTTTAGAAAAAAGCACTGCCTTGGATTAAGCATCTGTTTCTTTAAAGCTAAGGCTTGCCTGGAAGTGGACATTGTCAGGTCTTAAACAATCAGAATACCATAAGCAGTGTTTTAAGGCTTCTTAGTTTTTCATCAGCATCTTGGTTTTTGCTATTTGCTTTTCCATCCAGCTGATGGTCAGCAAACATTAATTTGAAAATCTTTACCCTGTTTGTCATTCAGTGTTGACAGGTGAGGTCTTTCCAGCTGACTCTTACTCATTGCACTGTGTTCCAGTCATTGACTCAGTTAAACTTTGATAATTTATACGTGTGAAATATAAGTACTAGAGAACCTATGCTTTATTTCAGAGGTTTTTGGTAACCTGCTTCTTTTTTACTTATGTCAACTGCACTTGTGTTTAGATGAGAAGACACAATTATAACTGATGTTAAAATAATTAAATTACATTTTTCCTACCTTGAGGAGTGTATCCAGTAAAACTAGTAAGCATCATTCCAAAACTAACATAAATTTGTTCTGTTGTGGAGTTTGTAGCAGAATGGCAGAAGTGAGCAGCTTTTCTGACAAATTTTAGAAAATCATGGGCCTTGTTTACTCTAAGTAATTTCATATCGCTGACAAGCCAACAGGTAACAAATTAGCATTGAGAATGCTGACTGGTCATCAAACCTAGGTCTTTCCTGAAGACTCTTGTAACAGGTTGGACTGAAGCACAAAAGCTTTCTTAACTGAAACGTTTAAAGGTGTCTGATGCGCTCTCTTAGTATTTGCACCAGATCATTGTGGCTTCGGGTGTTGGAGAGCTATGGGTGTGTCCTGAATAGCTCACAAGCCTTTGTACACCTTGCTTCTGTTTGAGGCTTCTGCATGGGGACCTTCAGATATAAGGAGTTTCATCTGGGGTAGAGCCACAGGAATAAACTTCTTGGATACTGTACAGAGCTCTGCCTTCATAGCTACCGAGTGTTTAGAAAAAAATAACTTTTTATTTACTAAACACAGTAATAACATTTTAATTTTAATCAAAACTTTTTATTAACAGAAAGTGAATAATGCTTTGTGGTCTGACTCTCCATCAGAGGCCTTTTTTTCTTTACAGGCTTTGTCCAGTGCACATAGGAGCTTGGGTGGGAAAGAGAATGGGGTTGAATTGAGTGTTGAGGGTTATATTTGGAAATATTTTATCAGTTAACTTTAGTTTAGAGTAGATAATAGCAGTAGGTAAGAGACTAACTGGTTCCTTTTCAGCCATGGAAGTAATCAGCTGGGGTGGTCCCAGGGCGCTCTGGGCACGAGTATTGCTGAGTGATCATTGGCTGCCACCTGCGTGACAAAGTAAAGGACCAACCCTTCAATTTATACCGTGGAGCCAGATCACGGGAAACAATTGACAGGTAAAATACCCTTTTGAAAATTTAGGGGAGAGAAGAGTGTAGATGTGGCTTAAATGGAGCAAAAAACCTAAAATATTGGCCACAGATAGTAAAGGTTGCTCCTCTGAAACTTTTACATAACTTTAGCCTACTTTATTTTGGGGAGAGGCACATGGCAAAGTGCAAGTTACATGCTGCTCCCCTGGGAACACAGAGCCTCATTAGGAACCAGTATCAACTGAGTTGTGACAGAGAAACAACTAATGGAATTTCGTTGTAGTTGGAAATTACAGTTCATATTTATGCATATGCTTCCAAATCTTTGAATGCTTGTTGTCTTGATGTTGGATGCTTTCCACTGGTCCAAGAGATGGTTTTTAGTTTTTTCAGACAGGCTAAAAATAAGTTGATGAATTTTCAATTTCACCAGTTGAGTAGTGTACTGTAGTGAGTTACTCCGGAAGTCTTAAAATGCCATTCAAAAATTAACTCTTTTTTTGTGTGCAGGAGGTCTTAATCTTGCAGTTAAAACAATGCTTAGCATCCGTATCTTTCTTCTATTTTATGGTTTTTATTTAGCAGACTGGCTGAAAATAATTTGTAAGGACTTATAACTAAATTATTTTTAATTATTTAGAGTTGTTGAGCTTATGCTTAGCCCAGCGTGATACAGGACTGGTGTGACAACTCGTTTTTAATCAGTGACTCAATTGTGATCACCCTGATGTCACCGAATGGCCACAGCTTGTAAAAGGTAAGTATAAAGTGTACTGTGTTGTTTCTCAGGATCAGTGTGTTTCAGTATAATTTTTATTTTTAAAGTATTTCACTTGTAAGGCTTCAAGTTAGTTTTATAAATAGTATTCAGGTGTATTGTTTGTTTAAGATAAGTCAGCTGGCAAAGTTGACTTACGCTCTTGCTTAGAGTGATTTCAAAGCTCACTTTGCTTGCCTCTGCTTTTTACAATAGAAGCACTGTGGTGCTCTGTGGTAGTCCTCTTAAGACCAATATTACCGCTTTTGTCTCTGGTGGTTTTTACTGTCACACTGAAATTCTGTATAAATTGTTTAGTATACTTATTTAAGAAGTGGCTTGAAGAATGGAGAGGTTGCTCCCTGTGTTACTGGAAGTGAGCCACCATTTCAATTTGCTAGCTCATACTGCAGTATTCAGATTAGTTAGTGTCTTGTGATCCGTATCTAAGATCTAATTCAAAGCTGAAATTTATAAGAGCATTTGCTCTGTGATTTTTCTCTGAACAGAACTCTTGTTTCGGATTTTAAGCATGATGAAAGGACATCTTGCCATACTGTGTAGTTCTTTTCAGTACTGTTGCTTGCTCAGAGGAATCAAGGTATCTTGTTTGTAAACAGTTGGGTATTGCAGAATAAATAGCTTCTCAACAAATATTTCTTGTGATTAGATTGATGTTCCACATTGTTTTAATGAGTACCGAAAGCTCATTTTATTTGGTGCTTACATTGCCATTTGAAATCTTTTAAAATCCAGTTAGTAATTGCATTAATACTTCTACAAATCATAGTTATGCTAGGTCTGTTCATGCTATAGAAAACAATTAGCTGAAGGAGTTTGATCCCTGTTTTCTGTAGAACCATTTACTGTAAAGGACCAAACTTTTTTTTGACTCAGCTAGGTTTTATTTTTTCTGAACTTCCCTGAAACCGTGTCTTATATTATTTGTCTTACAGAAATCATTTTTTGCAGAATAGTGTGTACTAACTGTGCTGTCTGTTCTAAGCCCAGCTAAAACTAACACAAATGCTAAGGATGGGAAAAGATTTTGGATATACTGATAGCTGTGGTTACATGTCTGTACTGCAGACTACCAGGCTACCTTTTTTTACACGATATGTTTAGATGCCAGTCTGCTTTTTTTCTCTTAATTTTTCATACTGCTGCATGTTTTGAAGGCTCAAAGCATACTCTTGATGGTTTTGTTTTAACATTTTCACCTGTATTTTCTTAGCAACTTAAAGCATTACTCTTACCCAAAGCTTCATTGTGTCACATGACTAAAAGATCACAAGTGCCTCAAACTTCCAGTCTTTTTGCTATCAGTTCCTGAAGTCCTGGATGTGAACAGAGGAGCTAGCCAGTATGAAAATAATAAACACCCTTCTTTCCACTGCTCTTCAGGTCATACAGCTTGTAGCACTTGGATGCTTAGGTGAATAATCAGAAAAAAAATAACTGAAGTTCTTTTCTCTCTAAGTGTTTCGTGACTTGGTTTGGTCATTGGAGTTGAAGGGAAGTTAAATTTTGATTTGTTTTGCTGTTGAATATTTTTGACAGCAACTATCTTGTCAGTCCTGAACTTCAATGAGCATGGGGAAACATCATTTGGAGGAAGTAAATAAAGACCGAATTTAGAAATTGGGCAGGTTTTGTTATTTTCCAGCTAGAGGGTATTCGCAGTTTAAGCATCAGTAAAAGGTCAGTTGAATGGTAAGTTCAGAATTCTGTCCTTAGTGTCAGTTGATTTTTATAATTTGGTGAAATATAAACAAATAACTTCCTGTGTTCAACTGTCACTGCGTAGTGTCCAGCTTGCCTAGGAATTTTAAGTTGTCTGCCAGAAATGCTTTCTAGGCACTGGATCTGTTAATATATTACAGTTTGGTAAAATCTAGAAGGTTGCCAAGATCTGGAATGTCAGTAAAGGAACTAAGATTTAGTAAAGAATTCGGAGAACAGTCCAGGCTTTACTAGGAGGGACCACCCAGTAAGGTAGCACAATGAAACAAAGGAAAAAAAGAAATGCTTCAGGCTACAGGTGGAGATTTCCAACCACGTTTAGTATATATATTCATATAGTAAACAGAGAAATTCAGGAATTCCATTCCTCTAAACAAACACTTTCTCAGTGAAGCTATGGCAAAGCCCACTTAGCTGTGCTAACTGAAGCCCCATAGCAAACTGTTGAAGCCTACGAAGTGAGTTCTATTTGCAGATTTTAGCTCACTTCTGTCTTAAGAAAGCTGTCATGAAAGACATTTTTGTTCATGTAAGCTACAGAGTTTTACTGCAATGGCTGGGCTCTATTTCCACTCTTCATGCAATATATCCAGTGTGGCAGTTTTGGTCAACTGTACCAGAATCTATACCCAAGTGAAGGTTGGATAATGTTCTTAAGGTGTGATTTCAAGGCAGCTTAAGGTGATTGAAGTCAAAACTGCTGCCTTGTCTCCTGGCTCATCTGGCTACAAACTCACTACATAGGAGGAAGTCCTGAAGGAAGGAAGGGGAAAAAAAAATCAGTCTAAAAAAATAGAATTAAATATTAGCTTATTGAATTGATGTTGGCATAAGGAAGACGATGGGAATAAGGAGGAGCTGTAACTTAGCCTACTTAAGTTAATATGGAACTATACCCCTTAAATGACTCTGTAATTTAAGGCCAGGGGTTTGGCAGGCTGAGCACAGGTGCTGCTTGTGTGGTCAAAAATGCCAGGCAATAACACGTAATCTGGAATATTACTGGCTGACCTGTTGGTTGGAAGGAAGAAACAGCTGCCTGTGAGATTATTTCCATAAATTCAATTTGAGAGACATATGAAATTCATTTTGAGATTCTGTTGAGACCTACTTTGGAGCTGCTGCTTCTTGGAGTCAACTGTGAAGAGAATCTGTTTGTAACAGTTCATCACTGATAAACTTTGAGTATACCTTTTACTTACAAAATTGATTATTAAGGATTAGCCTAGAAGTGGTGCCCTACGTAATCTGAATAAGGGAATACTGCCAGCAGAACTCTTCTCTAATGGCTGCTGTTGTGTAAGCTGTGAGGAAAAAGTGCTGTCCTCCTTAGACAAATTTACCTTAATTATATTGTCAGGGTTTACATTATAAACTGTCTTCTAGAGTTTGGTCAAAATAAATGTGGAAGTGCATAGAAGTTGATGTTTTTACTGGCAATAATACAGTATCATCGCTTTCCACCCTTCCTAACTTCTTATTGTAATAACTTACAAAACCTTAAGCATTGTTTGTTATTTTATCTGTATTTGCAGATCACCAGGAGAACCTCACTCTGAAAACATTGAAACTAGCCGAATGTAAGTAAATGAGTGGATGAGTTTGGTATATCTTGTTTCACAATGTTTTGGACATATGTAACAATTACTCTTGCACCTGCTTAAAAAAGAAAAAAAAATGACAAAAGCTGAGCAGAGCTATGAAATTACCATAGAAAATTTCAAGTTAACATTTTACTATGGAAAAATAGCTTTAAGCATCTGTAGAAACTGATGATTCTTTTGCTGGTTGGGTGTTTTGGTTGGGTTTTTGTTTGTTTTTTTGGTTTTTTTGGTGGTGGCTTTTTCTGAGAGGGAATAGGTTGAAAGTTCAGGCGTTTAGTGTGAACCAGTAGATGGTAGCATAATACCATCAGTGTCAGAAACCTTCAGGCCTGTCTTCAGACTTGACAGTAGGGGTGTAATTTCTACCTGCTGTTCACTAACATCTTGCATGGGTTTGAAGACACTTCAGTACTAAGGCATGATACCTGCTAATATCTGTTGTGGCAGATGGATTGCTGAACTAAGAAGACTAAAAAAGGTCTGAATTTGGCAAATTCACGTACTACTTAATTCTAGAAACAGAAAGCTAGCTTTCTTTCACTAAACAGTAATCATGTAGCATCTTGCTCGCAGTTTTGAACCTTGTTTTGGTCTATCTTCATTAGCCTAGAAGCCAAGATTAACTAGAAGCAAGATTGTGATAGACTGAAATCTTCGTTTCAAATTCAAAAGGGTTGCAGGTATGAGAGAACCATTTAAAAAAAAAAAAAAGTTATTTGAGACTTTATTCTTCTGTGAGTTAACAAACACATTCTTTTCTAGCTATTCAAACTGTCCTGTCATAGAACTCGGAGAAACCATAAACTGCTTTTCTGGCTTACAGCACAAGTTCCAAAATAATAGATGGAGCGTAGCCGAGTAGTTAGGGTACTGTCTGAGGCTTTGAAAGATCTGTGCTCATTTCTCTTCTCTGCCTGCAAACTTCTCTGATCTTAAACAGTCTCCTTCACACCCTCCCCCCAAGTGGTCTAGCATTCTACACACTGTGGCTGAATGCCAGTTTCAGGATGTTTTGCAGGCTTAGGGATATAGTGTGAATTGCTCAAGGACTTCTGTGCCATAGCTGCCCAACTTCGGAATGAGCAAAGCTGAAGTGCCCACATTGGACTGCATACCTAACCTTAAAAATGATGAGAAGGAAATAAGGAACACTTTTCCCACGTGTTTTTAGCAAGTCCCTGCATTGAAATCTTGTCTTGTGCAGGGATTTCTCCTGGGACTGCTTTTCCATCTCTCATGCCATATGTTACAGAAGTGCTGTCTAGCTGTTTTCTTAGGAATACAGGTTGCAGGGATCCAGGCCTTAGAAGTGACTAGCTGTTGTTTTGTGGGCATGTGTTAGAGGTAGAGGTTGCAGTGCAAAAAATCCTGCCATAGTCTCTTCTGCCCCAGTAGCAGGCCCTCCTCCATTGTGTTTTATTGTTCCTGCAGCAAGTTGAGTTTTGTGTTCTTTTGTTTCCCTGGTCTAGTCAAACAGGGGAAATCAGACTGTAGGCTGGCTAGTAGTCCACTCTGCGTATTGTCAGTTGGACTGCTGCATTTTACACGTTGTAAGGGAAGATGTGTTGGAAACAAGCATCTTGACTGGTGTGAAATAAAGACTTTGTAAGCACCTATGAAAAATCAGAAGGAAAAGGCAGTGTAACTCTTTTAGCAGTTTGACAATTCTTTTTTGTGTGTGTTTTATTATCCTTAAAACTGAACCTGAAAAAATATCTACAGTAGCAAGCTTTTCTGTGGGAAAGCGGGATTTTTTGGTGCAGAATGATGATCAGAGTTGCCCTGATATTTCAGGTGTCTGTCTAAAATAAAGTAAGCCAGGCAAGCGATAGGGATTCACATATTTGGGTAGTAGTTACACAGTATTAATGCATGGTACAGTTGCAGATCGCAGTTTTTTTAAACTGTAACACAATGTGATGTGTACATTACTTACAGAATTTTCGCGATCCTGCTGTGTGGCTGCTCGTGCCACATCAGCTGGAATGGCAGGCTGGGTAATACGTGTGACCTGCAAGCCTACTGTGTAGCTAAAATAGATACTATGTTATTTACACGCCCTTTATTCATTAGTAACTGCAGGCACTTATGCAAGTGTTTTGTTATTTGCACAATGAATGGTTAAGTTGGTTTTGCTCTGGTTGACTGACATAATTGCTTTATTTGTTCCTGTGTTTTGCATTGCAAAGCTTTATACCAAGAGCATAGTCACATATGTTTCACATGTGTGAATTAAAAAAAAAATCAACTGACTCTTTCAGATTCTTAAGCAGCAAGTTCTTTCATGGATAAGTCTTGCTTATCCAAAGCTATTCAAATTCTGGCTCTATGCATGATGAACATCATAGTGCTTACTCAGCGTTAGGAGTCTTTTTTTCCTTAACATTCATTCAAATCTGTGAATTTTTTAAGATCCTGTCACAGGTCTACATTAATTTTCAGCTTCAATTTAGTATAACTTTCTTAAAACCTCTTTAGCACATAATCACATAATTTTTAGTTGCTTAGTGTAACAATAACTTGGCTTCTTATCAGTTCATGTATTTATGCTGTGTATGTCGTCACGTAGCAAGGGAAAGGTTTGGGTGTTTGGTATGATGGCTTTCTGTGCATTCATCTTTACTTTGTTTTTGAGGATTGGATGCTTTGCAATTTTGAAACTTCCTTCCCCTTTATATAATTTGGCCACCCCCACACACACACACACATTTAAGGTGGAGTAGACTTGATAGCTGGCTTGTTTCCCTTGAAAGAATGGAAAACCAAAAATTCTGCAGCAGCCTCAAAATATGCCAGAAAAACAAATTACAACCACTGCAAATATGTACAGTAACTGTATTAGTATTTCATAGTATGTACTTGCAGATGCCATCCTAGTGCTTTCTAGGCATAGAATTCCTTAAATTAGTTTCTAATGAGCTATAGCTGAAAGCACAGGTGGGTTTGCATGACATAGCCATGGGACATGCTGCTCGTGGCCTCTGTATCAAACTTTGACACATAGTGCTATTTTTGTGGCATTTGCTGCTTCTTTAATTGCCATTCTTCAGAGGAAAAGGTGTAAGAAATACCTTTATGCACACCTGCAGCCTTGCACTGTTATACGTGACAGGGGGGTTGGAACTAGGTGATCTTAAGGTCCTTTTTAACCCTAACTATTCTACATCCTATACTGTGATATGCCTAGGATTAATGAAAAGATTTCTTCTTGGAGCCTCTTGCAATGCATCATTTATACCCAGAAGGTGATTCCCCTGAGGAAACTTCATCAGTTAATAAGACTACATTGACCTACTCAGGAATTATTACTTTTTTAAATTTAGCAGCTACTTAAGTTACAATTAAGTGCCTGGTTTACCTTTACTTCCAAGAGCAAAAGTGCAGTAAGATAACTTGACTGAGTTTTATAATGAAAGAAAGGGAATTCCAGGTTTTGCACTAGAAGATGTAAGTGGAGCAAATGTATTGTATTCTTTGGTTCCCATGGAGCTTGAAGGATGCTGTAAACTTACCAGTTAAAAATAAACAAAAAGAAAGCTTGAAGAGCAGGTACTTCTCTCCAGAGCTGTCTAATCCATGAATGGTAGATTGTTTTTAAACTAGAAACTCAAGTGTTTCAGTCTTATGATCCATATTATTTGCACTTAGTTTCTGCATGGTTGTGGTCATCCTTCTAGGACAGCGTCATGCAGAACGAAGGCATAATGAGAGAATGCTACCGTGGAAGCCTAACTTAAACATGTTCTAGAGTCTTTAGTAACAGAGTTGTGTGACTGCCATTTGCCTGTACATGGCTGTGTTTCTTCAAGTTGTACATGGAGAGTACAAGGTTGATCAGCATTTATGTCTCTTTGCAAGTCCTATGTCATGCAAAGGTCAGTCCTTATATGAGTATTTTTGTCTGAAATATTTGTCTCCTATAACATGCTTTCTACTGAAACACTCCAGTGGTTCAGAAGTAGACAATTGAAATCCGTGTCTTCAAGTTCCTGTCTATATCTTTTGATATCTCACTGCAGTGCTAATATTAATCTGCTTTCTTTGGTTGGACTGCTGATCAGAATACAGGGTATAAATTTCATGCTTGACAAAGTTAAGCTGGTTCAGTAGAGTACAACATGAAGTTTAATTGTACTTGCTCCAGTGCCAGGACTTCTTTAACCAAGGGAAAACATATTAAAAAGTATGTCTTTTGCTTAATGTTTGATTAAAGTATTCACTATTAGTTTTGTCCTGAATATAAAAAGCTGAAGGATTCCTGCAAGTATGTGAAGTTACTGCTATTTCATTGCTTTCCAGTACAGACAAAGTTGGTTTTATTGTGGCCTAACAGCCAGTAGAGAGTATTAGAGTTTAGGACTCTCTACTAGATAATTTAAAACAAAATTTGGAGAACTGTTGACATGTTTTGTGTGGTTAGATGTGATTATTATTTGGGAGTTTAATATCTGATAACAGTAGTGTACTTTTTTTTTTTCGTTAAAATACTAACAGATTTGCTTAAAGAGAGTAAGATGTTGTAAGCTTATAATCAGTCCAACTTATTACTAAGTTTATTCTGGCAGTAACTCAAGTTTCTTTGTATTAAATAGATTTATGAGCTTTTTTTATGGAAGGTATATTTCTCCCTTTTCAAAAGGTACTAATTCTGTAAAAGTGAGTGTAGTATTTAAAACACAGACAAGTATGCCTGCAGTCATTACCAATTACAATAATTGCCTAATAATTGTTTCGTTGTAATCAGTTACTTAATGGCTTCAGGCCTGTAATATTGTGGGGTTTGGGGAAGGTGGGGAGCAGGGATTGGGGATTTTTCCTGAAATTACTTGGGTTGAAAAGCCAGGATGTAATTGATGCATTATTCATCTCTCAATTTTATGGCTGATTGAATGTTGGAGGGATCACATAGGTGACAGGGCACTGCAATCCTTCTTAAGGACAAACAGGAACCATAGTATGAAACCAATTGGGGTGTGGAATGACATTATCTCTGAAGAGTCACAAAGCTAATAACCTGAAGAGGAAAGGGCAGTAATGAAAGATGCTTTTCTAATAGGGCTGTAGCAAGGTAATTTGTGAGACAGGATCGAGAGATAAGTGCTGTCTATGTTCTAGACCCTCTCTCTAGCTGTCGGTCTTCATTGCTCCATAAAACCAGAACAACTCTTCTGTTCTCAGGTTCACCCTTCTTGAAGAAGTGCCATGCCTTACTTCATCAGCACATGTTGTTCCCATAGGCACAGTGGATCTAGGATATGTGGTGGGAAGGGAGGTCCCTTGGGTGAAGCCACTATGGTCCAAGGGGTTCATGGTCTGCACCCCAGCTGTTGGGGCCTACCACATTGGAAAGAATGAGGTTTGGAAAATGTGAGCTCCGTAAGTTACGTGCATTTGCAGATGTACATTCGCCGAGGTGCCAGTAGCTAAGGATGTTACAACAC
Source organism: Nestor notabilis (assembly GCF_000696875.1). Classification (NCBI taxonomy): domain Eukaryota; kingdom Metazoa; phylum Chordata; class Aves; order Psittaciformes; family Psittacidae; genus Nestor; species Nestor notabilis. The sequence continues at coordinate 26,129 of NW_009937103.1, forward strand.
TGCTGGAACAGAGGGCTTGGCTCCAGCTCTGGGTGGAGTGTTTGGCAGTTCACTGTGGAGGCCACTTCAAAAGGGTCTGTGTGGGCAGTGCTTTTACTGGAAGCTTGTCTTCTCTAACATTGCTGTTTTTAACTAAACAGAAGCAGAAAACCGACATGCAAGGTTGTAAACTGGAACTCTTGGAAAGCAGTATTTGACAGATGTTCATCCATAACCCACACTTTTTTTTTAACAGCTTTTGATTTGCTGGTCATCTTAGATCCCAAGTATAAAATTGTTGCAGGTGTATAAGTTTCTTTATGCTCCTGTATGTTAAGGCATATACTGAAAGTTGGTTTACTATTAGTACTAAAAAACCTGTTCCCTGGAGTTTTCCTACCCAAAAGACAAACATAAATTTCCTCTGGTTTCCATATGTGTTAATATTTTTGTTGGGTTTTTTTCTTTTGTGTTGGGTTTTTTTTGTTTTGTGGGTTTTTTTCATGAGAAAGAAAACAGCAAATGAACATTTTGGCACTTCTGAATTCCTAATAGTTTTGTTAAAACAGGCCGTTATAAATTTCCATTTACTAAAATTGGTCATCTTGGAGTGGTGTCAGACTTCTGTGTACAAATAAGATAAAAGTTATGTCCCAAGCAGAAACCAATCAGAAATATGTAACTTTATACAGATACTTCTAAAAAAGTAAGACGTGTATGAAGGTTTCAAATTTAGGTAATGTAAACCTAAAACTATGCATGCATTTTTAATTTCAGGAAAGTTTTGAAACTTGGGTAGAAATTCTTTGCTTTGTAGATGGACTCTAAAGAATTATGCTTCAAATTTTTTTCCTAGAATTCCTTAAACGTTTAAATTTCTGATTTTTTTTTTTTTTTCCTGTCACAAAAGTTTGTCATGGTAGTGTCCTTTATGTAGTACTTCTCTATTTAGTTTATTTGAGAAATGCAAATTAGGTGCTGGTTTCAGACATTCAGAAATTAGTTTTAAGACCCAAAATGCAGCCCAGTGCACCTTTGCCTAAGTATCTTTAAAGGCAGAGGCTCAGCGGTGCACATTTCTTGTGATGCCTCACAGTTTTGGCAGCATTTAAATTACATATGCAAAGTATTTATCACCTGACTTTATTAGGTAAAAAGCAATTAAAAAGTATAAAGGCATTCCTTCTTTTTTTTTTTTTTTTTTTTTTTTTTTTTTTTAAAGTACTACAGAAGTAAGTCAGTGAATACAAATTTATTTTTAAAGAGAAAAATTATGCTGATGAAATTGTTCCTTTGGCAGGGAAGGTGATGTCTGGTTTAGGTGCCTTTCCTTCTCATGAAGTAGTGTGTCTTTGTTTGAGGAGGTTATGCAAGTCCCGGTGTGTGAGAAGTTATCCTTAGGGCATAAGGATATGCCTGTGAAATGTTTACAACTGCAGCCACACTGGTGCAGTTTCATACTTGGATGTGCAACAACACTGTGAGTCTTTGCAAACATATATAAAAGTCAGTCATTGCAGCCTCAGTAATGCTAGAAGGTGTCTGTGTGCTAACACATAGTAAACTGGTAATTAGATTTATAAGGGACAACTTACTCTTCACTAGATCCTTGTATAGGAAGTTAAAGGGAGCTGCAGTCTTTGCTGGGTAGTGTGAGCTAAGAATAGAGATGGGTTTTATGTTACCTTGCTTAATGACCCAGTTTTAATGTCTCAGGCTAAGAACTTAAGTTTTCTGCATCCTAAATGAGCAAGGGAATGTAGAAAGTGATCAAGTTTTTTACCTCTCTTTTTAACAAGGAAGATACGCTACGAGTTTTTTTCCTTAATAATATAGGAAATGTGGCACTGGATAGTGACAGTAATTCGTCAAGTACCAATGGGAATGTTGTATGAAGTAACTTACTGTTATGTAAAAATCACACACTGGCTTACTCAGAACTGCATTCTCTGTAAATGCTTTCATGGGTGGACCTCAGTAAGGGTAGCTCTTATGGAAGGCTCACTAAATTCCCTTCTACCTTCTGAGGTCTGTATGCTTGCTTTAAGTATCCACCTCTTTTATTTACTTAAATAATTTATCTGAGGCCATGTCAAAAGTCTGCGGAAAGCCCACTGGGAAGAAGTGGGAAGAAATTCTGATATTGGTGGGTTCTTGTACTGTTTGCTTTCATAGTTGATTTTTTTAAAAAAAAATTAAATAAATTCAGGCAGACTTCTGTCTCTAATAGAATTTCACAGAACTTCAGTCAGTGAGGTTGCAGCTATGAGTCAAAATAAAAATGTTTGTACAAGCAGCATTATTGTAGGCATGGCTCAGTTTGAGAAGTAGTTGGTAGTTTAATATTGGAAGCAAAATTTCTTGAGTTCTTCAGAAGTTAACTGTTAGAGACAAGTCTAAGCTTAGCTTTGTCTCCTGGCATGTCAGGATGTCATTGAAGTACTGTTTAATATGTTAAAATGTGTTCATGTATCAATGTTTCTACATTGAAATAACTTCATTCAAACTAGATATGTAAGTTAGGAAGGTGTGCATGCCTCTCCAAGACTAACAATTTCTCCAATGTGAAAACATAAGTTCTCCTTTCTTAAGGAATTGGTCAGCTTTTCACAATATATCTAATCCAAATAACTCCAGTTGCTTTAAGTTATTAAATGCACATACCCCTTTTTGTATATATATATATATATATATATATACACACACATATATGCAACACATTAGATATACACATACGCTCATCAAAAATCTCCTTCAGTGAGATATATATATATACACATACACTTAGAACTGCTGTGAGAAATAATCCATATAAGGTTTGTAGGTATATTACATAGGTCAGAAGATTACAGCAAAAAACTTGTGATCTACATATAGACTGCAGTGGAGGAATAAGACGGAAGGATAAAATGGTAATGTGTGTATGAAGTAACAACCATTTTGTATGTATAGGAGAGACTGAAAGAGGACTAAATAAGGAGCATATTGGAGAGACAGGTGGCCATAGCTCAAGTGTAAAAATTCAGTATTAACAAAGAAAGGCTTTCACATAGTGTACTTACCTGCTAACAAATGACAGTATTTCACACTCTAAATCTGAAGGTCTGGAATGACTGAAAGTCAAGCATGATTAAAGCATGGAATCTTGTCATTCAGAAATAGGTGTTTGTGAAATCATGTACTGGTCTAAGCTGTATTAAAACGCTTGGGTTTTTTAAAGCCTCTGTCCTAAAAGCTGAAGTATGAAAGACAAGATCAAAAAAGCCTTGAGTTTTTATGGGTACATGGAGAAATGCAAGTTTTCTTAAGTCTACATATAAAAATGGGAGGGGCTAGAACTCTTTCCTTGGATCAGAATGCTGCTATTCCCTGTTTATACAGTGGTGGTTTTGATGGTATTTCTCATGCTGCCTTGTTTTAATTTTTTTTTAATGGTCTTTCAACTTCATCTCAAAGTGCCAGGGAAACTTCTCAATTCTTTTTTTTTTTTTTTTTTTTTTTTTTTTTGTCATGGAACGCACTGGGGCATTTGGAAGGTTAAGTAGACATTGAGGTAATGGTATTCTTTGTAAGAAATATTTTCTTCCCCAGGCTCATGAGATCTTGAAGGGTGAAAAGGAAGGAGCAAAAGCGTATTGCTGAATAATACATGCCTCAGTTGTTACTTTCAGAACTTGAGGACATTTTCCCTTCTGAAACAGCTACATTCAAACTCTTGATATTTAACAAAACAGCATTAAGACCTAGGTGCAGCAAGTACTGAGTAGTACCAGGGGGTCTAGTACTTCAGTTCTCTCATACTTGTTCTGTGCAGAATCTATGCATGCGTCAACGTTGGAAGAGGCAACTTTAACACAATTTCTGATTAAAATCTTTCTTCACATGTTCTAATCTTTATAGTACTGTATCACTAAAGTTAGGTAAAAAGCTTGCATGTTTCACCTGATGTTTGAAATGTTTCATAGCTGATATTTTTCATTAATAACTTGTTTTCTTAAACCCCCAAAACTTCATTTCTTGCCAAAATGTGGTCAAATATGGCACTCTTGGTGTGGCATGCAGTCCCAATTACCTGCAGCTTTCCAGTGATTTCTTTACTATTTGCATGTTTCTGTATGTCTGTGACCATATTAATTGCCAGTTAAATTTTCTTGTGTGTATATAAAGTACTGAGCACATTGACATATATAGCAATGCACTTGTAATTCTGCAACATACATACTTGCCATGTATAATTGCAGGAGAAAGGAGAGGATTTGGTGAATGGGTTTTTTTTGAGAATCATATAACTTACTAAGCAGAGGGGAATTACATTCAACCTTCAGCTCATCTGCAGTTGTGGTTGTGTCATCAGTTTAATTAACCAAGCAGTATTTTTCTTACAGATTTAGACAGACTAAATATCTGAAACTTTAAGTTGTTTAAAAAATGGGTTAGATTTTTAAAGGCTTTAGATCGTATTGGTGTAGTATTGCTAGTATTATTAAATAAATGGGTGAATTGTTTGTATTTCATATCTCTTCTCTCTGTCTCAGTGGCAATCATACCTCAGTACTATGTGTTAGACTCACCTGTATGAGATCCAGTTCTGTTTCATTCGGAGCCTTGCTTTGCATCTGAATTGGTCTCTCTTCTAGTGATAATTGAGATTGTTCAGAACTGAACAAGATTGCGTCCACTGTAACACTAAAATGTAAAGCTGAATACTGCATAAATAGGATTTACCTTTCACTTACATAGGCCCCACAAATTAAATTGTGTTAAATATATTTGCATTTGTCAAGATGAGAATCCTGCATTTAAAAACCCTCCTGGTGTGTCCTCTCTGAGACAGAAATCTTGTGTTTCAGTGCCTGACTAATCTCTGCCTTGCTGATGCTTTTGAATGAGCTTTGTATGTGAAAGCTCTACTAATCCTTGTACTTACTGTTTGAATGTTTGCTACAGGAAGCGAGCAGCTGCAAAGCATCTAATAGAGCGCTACTACCACCAGTTAACTGAGGGCTGTGGAAATGAAGCCTGCACGAATGAATTTTGTGCTTCCTGTCCAACTTTTCTCCGTATGGATAACAATGCAGCAGCCATTAAGGCCCTCGAGCTTTATAAGATTAATGCAAAACTCTGTGATCCTCATCCCTCCAAGAAAGGAACGAGCTCAGCTTACCTAGAAAACAATTCCAAAGGTGCCCATAACAATTCCTGCACTGACAGAAAAATGAACAAGAAGGAAATGCAAGGCCCAAGAGATGACTTTAAAGGTAAGACGTTGTTTTTGTTTTTTCATAAAACACATTTCGTAAGCACAATTACAGAATTCATTGTGGTGGTGTTCTGCTGAATGTGGGGGGTTTCTGCTGGCTTTAAAATACAATATTGGGCAATCAAGAATTTTACTATGGATTCTGAAAAATGGCTGAATTAATGCTGCACGCTGATTCCAAATCTGTATCTTTACCACTTCCCTGTTAAAATCATAGAATAGTTAGGGTTGGAAAGGAAAATCCATGTGCATTTGTTGCTTTCTGAGATTACTGGCTTTGCAAATATGGAGAGGTTGGGTTTTTTTAAATGCTGTTGCATGACTGCTTTAGTTTTGCAACTCTTCTGTAGTTAATGAGTTATAAAAGTTAAGCTTTAACTAATTCCAGATTCTGTTAAGAAACATAACAGAGGAACAAAAAATGATATAGTGGATGATAGGCAGTACTTTGACCAAGCTAAAAATTAAGCAAAGTGATATCTAAGCCAGTGTACAAAAATGAAAAACTGTTCTGTATGTCTTTTCTAACTTCTAGCTAGCTTTTCAAACTCTGTAGAATACTAAATAAATATTACAGTGTTGCCAAACCCTGTGGTGCAAGCAGAAGCTAAATTAAATGAAATTAAAGCCATTAACCTTTGAGCAGACCTTTAAGTATCATTGTTCTAAGTGGTGTAAACACAGAAGTTCAGATTCATTCATTTTACCTAAAGAAGGTGAAACTGTTTACAGTAAAGAATTAAGAAGCCCTACAGAATCAGCAATAAAACATACTATGTTACAAGACACTTAAGATGCTCCAGTCAATACCTACCTACATCTGTTTGTGCTTTATCTGATGCACAGATAAATTTGTCCCCAGATTATTTATGATCTGAGTAAGCAGAGAGGCAAACAGTACGGAGGGGAAAGGGAACCCAGTGTAATGTGAGATGGGCAAGAGGCACATTAGGTCTGTTTTGTGATTTGTCTCTGGATTTTGTGTATTTTTAATGGAGACATGCACATATAGAACTTCTTCGTTTTGACTGTACTGTGCTCTCTCCCCAAGATAGATATCTAAAGAGTCCTCTCAACCCATCCGCAGAGTCAGTCTTTTGTCTAAAGCAGTGATTCAGACTTGATCTGTTGCAGCATCTCAATTATTGACCTGTCTTTGTAGCTTTATGGACAGAGAGCATTAATGCATTCTTAAAGCCCATTGGAGACTCTGAATTACCTTTGGAACTTGATGATGTCTAGGGAATTCAGCACTCTGAATTTTTTATTTATTTTTTTTTTTAAGGTCCATCTGCAGTAACAGTTACTGGGAAAACTGCAGTTAAGCAAGCCAAGGAAAAGATATGCAGCTTGCTTTTATGCTTGACATAGGATTGAAAGTTCTAAATAAAATGAAAAAAATACCCTTCAAAAATAATTACTTAAATTACTTTTCTGTAGTGCTAAGACCTAAGACTATTTATTACTTTTGGAGAAAAATGTACCTGTAAGCCATTGTCAGCATCTCAGTAGTATCTTAGATGGCTGTCCAGAAATAGGAAGGGAACGGTGAAATTACAAATCTATTGAAATCATGGGTTACAAAAGTAGTCAGAGAGAGGGACATTTCAAAATCTGTGGTTATTACCTGGGAAGCTATTTTTAACTTATGGAAACCTATGTTTGACCAGAACATTAAACTGGAAACTGACAACAAAGTTTTTCCATAAGGGATAATGAAAAGATAATTAATAAGTCTGTTAATTGGGGAGTGTGTTGTTGGCAGTAAGTATGTCACATGCAGTCTTTCTCCACAGTCAAGGATCATGGCTAAAGCTTGACTTCATGTATGGATTTGTCATGGAGTATTACTGAGACCAGGGTCTGAGAGGAGATCACTTCACTGGATCACTTAGTTGCAATAGAAAACATGAGAGGAGAAGGCATATAGAAGCTCACATATCCAGACACAATTCAGCTAAAATTTACTTGAGTTAGAAAAAAACTTCATTATATATTTGTTCTTCTCCAGCTGTTCTCACTACTGTAAAGTAAAAATGGGGCAGACTCTTGTGATAGCTTAGGGGATGGTCGAAGGATATGATTTAAAACTGTTATCAAACTGCTAATGGTAATACTAAATATTTTAACTGGAAATAGCACATGGTTAGATTCTTTAATACTAAATAGTAAACCTTTAAAAGAATGACTAGGGAATTCCTGTTGCAACTACAGAAATCTGAAGTGTTGTTAAATAGTCAACTTTTGCTGATAACTTTTATGCTGTAACCTCTGCAATCCAGAGTTGGTGAACTTGAGGCTATGGTCCTCATTTTGAAGAGCTATGGCATGAAACAGCATCTGTATGAGCAGTTAATTTTCTTTTAGTCAACTTTGCTTCTTGGACCTGCGCTGCAGCAAGTACAAATAGGAGATGTTGCACTAAGCTTGAATCCTTTCATAATATTTTCAATGCTGCTGTTGTTTTAACAGGATGGATTTTAGTTTTGAAACTTTTTCACTGTCTTCAGATTGGTTGGAAGTCAATATGAGTAGCGTGACATAAGCTTAATCTTTCCTGTGTTATATGTGCTCTAAGAATGGCTTAGGGCTCTGCAGAAATCAATAGGTTGTCTGTCTTTGCATCATTTAGTTTGTATTTTTAATTTCATGACTGCTTGGAATGAATATTAGCGTAGGCAGTCACATTTCAAAATACTTTTAACATAGGACTGTCTTTATTAAAATTATATGCTTCCTCCTTTCTGCACAGATAGTTGTTCTAGCATGGTTGGTGAATACAGTGCTGTGATGAGCGGTTTTTAGATCTCTAGAGATGCTATTAAACAGATTCTGTTTTAGTTCTAAATTATGTGTCAGTTCAGAAAAATCTGCTTAAACTAGAACATCTTTTCAGGGTCTGATCATGTGGTAATCCTACTCTAAATCATCACCTGATGTGAAAGAATCTGTGGGTTCTGTTTGAGAAGTAGTGTAGAAAAGCTATAAATACTGTTTTTCCTAACGAGAAAGGAAGATTTCAAATAACAAAAGGACTCATTCCATATCAGGGGTTTTGGGGAGAGGTGGCAAGAGACAGGTATTCGGAGTGCATGCAAATGATGTATGTAAACTAGCTTGTTCATCTGAATAGCATGTTGATGAGTATACTCAAGATGTTTGTCTCGGTGAGGCCTAATGTACAAAAAGATAACCCACATACTCAACTGTGTAATTTAGAAGGCAGCATAAATTTCTGAACATGTATTGTGGTTTTTAAGAGGATTTTCAGGCATCAGTTTAGAATAAAAACAGTTGCAGAAAGCATTAAAAATAAGTAATCTTATATACCCATTAATATTCAACAAAACTAATTATTGGATTTTTAAGTCTATTTTCAAGGGAGAAAGAGAGTGTGAAGTCCATACATATCTGCTGTGTTTGAAAAAAGATGTTGATACAGTTTAGTTGGTGTATAGTTTAATGACTTACACATGAGCTGTGCAGATTTACTGGAAGACTGTTGTCACAGAGTCATATTCATTAAGACTTTTGAAGTTTAAACATCTTATTGATTTAGTTGCTCTTGTTTAGATGATACAGTACTGTTAACTACCAAATGCAGTTAACTGGCTGGAAAACAGTTTTACTGTTGAGCATGTTCTCGATCAGGGATCAACATCCATAAATAAAATATTTTACATGATTATAGTGAATGAAATTATAAAGTATCTGTCTTAAATTTATTCAACACTGACACTGTTTTTTTTCTGGTGTTAATGATATGGTACACACTGAGTAGAGCAAATTAGAAGTATTTTATCTTAATAAAATTAATCCTTTCTCTCTCTATAGATGTGACTTTTCTAACAGAAGACAAGATATATGAAATTCTTGAACTATGTCGAGAGAAAGAGGATTATTCCCCTTTAATCCGGGTGATTGGGAGAGTATTTTCTAGTGCTGAAGCATTGGTACAGAGTTTCCGAAAAGCCAAGCAGCACACCAAGGAGGAGCTCAAGTCTCTTCAAGGAAAGGATGAAGACAAAGATGAAGACGAAAAGGAAAAAGCTGCCTGTTCGGCTGCTGCTATGGAAGAAGATTCAGGTGCATCATCATCTTCGTCATCAAGAATAGGTGATAACACACAGGGAGATAATAACCTCCAAAAACTAGGCCCAGATGAAGTGTCTGTAGATATTGAAGCAGTCAGACGGGTCTATGATAGATTACTTTCTAATGAAAAAATAGAAACTGCCTTTTTAAATGCACTCGTGTACTTGTCACCTAATGTGGAATGTGACTTGACTTACCATAATGTGTACTCTCGGGATCCTAACTATCTGAATTTGTTTATTATTGTTATGGAGAATGGCAATCTTCATAGCCCAGAGTATCTGGAAATGGCTCTACCATTGTTTTGCAAAGCAATGAGCAAACTGCCCCTTGCAGCTCAAGCAAAACTGGTCAGATTGTGGTCTAAGTACAGAGCAGACCAAATTCGGAGAATGATGGAAACATTTCAGCAGCTTATTACTTACAAAGTCATAAGCAATGAGTTCAATAGTCGTAACCTAGTGAATGATGATGATGCTGTTGTTGCTGCTTCAAAGTGCTTGAAAATGGTTTACTATGCAAACGTAGTAGGAGGGGATGTGGATACAGATCATAATGAAGAGGAAGATGAAGAACCCATCCCAGAATCAAGTGAACTAACTCTTCAAGAGCTGTTGGGTGAGGAAAGAAGAAATAAAAAAGGTCCTCGAGTGGACCCGCTGGAAACTGAACTTGGTGTTAAAACTATAGATTGCAGAAAACCACTTATCCCTTTTGAAGAATTTATTAATGAACCACTGAATGATGTTCTAGAAATGGACAAAGACTACACTTTCTTCAAAGTAGAAACAGAAAATAAATTCTCTTTTATGACCTGCCCCTTCATATTGAATGCTGTTACCAAGAACCTGGGATTGTATTATGACAATAGAATCCGGATGTACAGTGAAAGACGCATAACTGTGCTTTACAGCTTAGTTCAAGGACAGCAGCTGAACCCATATTTGCGGCTTAAAGTGAGACGTGATCACATCATAGATGATGCACTCGTCCGGGTAAGTCATGCAGCAACATGGAACTTAGGTTTGTTGGTTCTGACTACTGCAAACTATGTAGGCTTTGACTAACAGAAAAGTACTGTGTATGAGTGCAGTGGTTTATGTACTAGATTTCATCTAGAAGAAAATCGAATAGCTTTACCATATTGAGTTTTACGCCTGCTGCTGAAGATTTGTATGTTAAGCAGAACTACTTCTACTCTGAGTGGTTGCAGACTTAGTTGTTTTGAAGTGTCAAATAGTTCTTACTCCCCATTAACAAATTCTGCAGTTACAGCTCTTAATGATGAGTGACCAACTTCTGTTTCAGTACTTCTCCTTTGTCCTCTGGACTGTCTGGGATCATCTTCTGATAGTAGAATTTTTCAAATGGAAGTTGGAATTAAAACCTTTCAGTTGTGTACTTTTGTTGTGGAGTTTTGAACTTCTAGTTGTAAAGTGTGTGGAGTGCCTGCAATATAAGTAGAACTTGTCACTTCTCTTAAGCGTTGTTACAATTTGGTGCAAATACTGGTATGACTGAGGAAGGAGAAGACAGACCTGTTGGTGCCTGAGAACTGTGAGAGCAGCCTGTTTCTGAATATGCTGCCTTCTCAAAGTAAAAGCTATTTGTTCAAACATTTTTGGAAGATGGGAATTATACAGGATACAAACTATAAAGAATACTTCACAGTAGATTTTCCTGTAAATATGTCCTTTAATTTTAGGACTCTTCCTCCTTTAGCTTCTTGCTTAAAGCTGTTATTTTTCAGAAGCTCATTTTCCTGTGTTCTGTTATTAAAGCACAACACTGTTTGCAAAAATTTAAATTTAACTGTAGCTTTAAAGCTTGTTGCTGAAGAGCCAGACAGGTATTTAGACACTCTGGAAAAGTACCCGGTTTTACCTCTTAGCTCAGCTGTTACTTTCAGTTAAATTTGATGACTTCAACTGCTACTGAAGGTCAATTGTGAGAGCCCTAAACGAGCTCCCAGCTTGATTTTTCTGTGTACCTATGAATTTCCAGATGGGTTAGCTGTTTCCTGGGAAATGCCACCCCTCCCAGTTTTGTATCATCAGCAAACTTGCTGAGGATATACTGTCCCTTTATCCAGTGATGAATAAGTTGAACTGTAGTGACTGGCCCTAGTACAGTACTGACCCCTGGGGATCATCACAAGCTACAGTCCTCTGACTAGACTCCACCAGTGATGATAACCCTTTGAGCGCTGCCATTCAGCCCATTCTCAACCCACCTCACTGTCCACTCATCTAACACACACTTCCTGGGCTTACCTATGAGGATGTTGTGGGAGATAGTGTCAAAATCCTTGGTGAAGTCAAGGTAGACAACATTCACTGCTTTCCCTTCATATACCCAGACAGTCATTCCATCACAGAAGGCTATCAGATTGGTCCAGCACGATTTCCCCTTGGTGAATCCATGCTGGCTACTCCTGATAAACTTTCTTGTTCTCCACGTGCTTCGAGGTGACATCCAGGATGAGCTGTTCCATCACTTTTCCAGAGATGGAGGTGAGGCTGACTGGCCAGTAGTTTCATGTGTTCTCCTTGCCTTTTTTGAAGACTGGGGTGTCATTGTCTTCTCCCTAGGCCTTGAGCACCTCTCCTGTTCTCCATGATGTTTCAAAGATCATGGGGAGTGGCACAGCAATAACATCTGCCAGCTCCCTCAGTACTCATGGATGCATCCCATCAGGGCCCATGGTACAGTTGTATCCTGTTGTGTTTTGTCACATCAATGTAATGGAGCTTATTTCCTTCACTGTTCAGCTTTCTGATACATAAATACTGGAAAAAAGGGAGGGACAGTACTATCTCTTTAGGAGAAGATGGGCTAAAAAAGGGTAAGAGCTAGTTTTGGGGAGATGTTTGTTTTGATGTCCATTCCAGCAGAGAGGAAGCAGGCCTTCCTCCTCCTGCTCATGATGAAAAGAAAAATGTGTAAATATGAGAAAAAGCTGTAAATACGAGAAAATATGTAAAAATCTGTAAATATGAGGAAAAAAATGTAGTTTAAAGCTACAGTTAAAGGCCACATATGGCTTGTTGTGGAAGGAAGTTGAAATCTTTGAGAACAATAAAAATATGTTTACTGTTGTTTAGAAGGCTCATGGGCAACATCAAATTGGTGCAGCTGCTGTATCACAATGGGGTCACAGCAGTTAGTGCTGTGCACGCTCTTGGTCTGTTGGAAATTTAGGTAATTTAAATCAGATTAAGCTCAAACATACTAATTTGTGATGGCCTTGCACAGCCTAGCAGTCTGCGAATACATGTCTGGGCAGTTGCCATGGATCCTCTTATGGCTGTTAATTTAAGCTGTCAGAACATGCTAAATTATGGTGATCTGACTCTCTCAAAGTCACAAGAAGGGTAAGAATTTTAAACTGTTTATTCTGGAACAGAAAATAAAAGAAAAAGATAAAATTGTTCTAAATTCAAGTGGTCTGAGCTGAACTGTGCAGCCCAGGAATTTCTTGAAGGGAATAGATTATGTTCAGTTAAATGCAGATGAATGAAGACTCGCCCTTCTTGATAGAGGAAGAGAGTATGTACCATTTCAAACAGATGCAACAAGGTAACTGTTGTAAGATGATGTGGCCTTAAGAAAAAAGTACTTGTCTACCTTAAAACTGTGGATGTCTTTGCCCAGAACTTGTAGCTTTTTATGAAAGGAGCCTCCATCTAAAGGTAATGGGCATTACAGGTATTCTGATGTGACCCACGCACAAACCTCAGAAGGTCTCTAAGCTGCGAATCTGCTGGAAAAGTATTGTAGGGAAAATGCTGTTGCATGCTGTTGTCTCGCAGTTTCTTCAGCAAATGCCTGATCTGAGAATTGCATGCTATTGTTACAGGTACTTCCCGTAGCAGATGAAGACGTGGTTTTAGTAATTTTTAAACTTCATTTCCACTTCCTATCTGGTCTGAACTAGGTCTTCAGTCTTGAGTCCTAATCGTCAGTTACTTGTTCTATCTCTGATTCTAGTCGAAGATGAGTACCATGCACTGACAGCATAAAACCTAAGTGAAAGCTACATTGTATGAGTTTGCAACAGTAATGGTTGTAGTTTTGAGTGCAGTGCTGAACTTCAGAAGGGTCTTACTGAAAACCATGAGAAAGATCTTGCCAAGATAATAGTCTTACGTAGTAAAAGCATATTCTTAGATCTGTTCAGTGGCAAAATGTTTCCAAAGGTGCTTAAATTGCAGGTAAGTAATTATGATTACATATATTTTTACCCTTGAATTGCATTTTTTACTTCTGCAGCTTGAATACTTATTTGAAGTAATTACATACTCAGGTCACTAGACCCGTGTCTTTACAGAACAATCAGGGCAGGCTATTTTAACTATATGTGGAATAACTCTGAGAACTTCCCGATAAAAGCATTTTCAGAAGTATTTATTAAAATGAGGTTGAAATTCTTATTCATATTTTCCTTATTGATGCTGGATATTTTCCAAGCAAATATGTCAATCAGCCTTCATATTTTCTTCTTGCAAATGGACTATACCAGTCTTTCTCCACTAATTGATTGAGCTAATTGAGTGATCACCAAGCTGTGTTTCTCTTATCATTACTTAATATTTAAAGTTCTAGAATTCAGTATGTGCACCTCACTTTTTGGACTTCATTAAAACAAATATGAGCACTGGTAAGTGATTTTTAATTTTTTTTTAATTATTACTGCTGCAGGATTTTTTCTTGAGAATTTTAAGCAATACATTTTAAATACAATTCCTGTTCAAAGTTGCTTATTAAGAGAGTCACAGTTCACTGTGGAACATGTATATCTAAGCAAAAACTTCATTTACAGATTCATTGTTCAGTTTCTTTGCATGTATGAAACTTGCATCAGAAACTTTTTCATTTTTCTTATTGAAATGGACTTAATGAAACACGCTTTCTTTATATTACAGATTTGTTGTATACTTGTATGTATGTTAATCTGAAAAGTCATTGGGTGGGGAATGCTGGAACTGGTAAAGCGCTAGTACCCACTTTTGTTAAGGAGCCCTTACATCTAGGAGTTGGTAGCTCAGTTTGCAGTTTTTGAAAGCAGTTAATATGCTTTTTTGTGTCTAACAAGTTTAAGAGGTTAGTTGTACTCCTGCTGGATCATGTTATGTGGATGTGGTAGTATTGCAAGGAAGCTTATCCTTAAATCCCCTCTTCTGCCTTTTCATCACCCAACAGCTATTTCTTTCATTCCTTTCCCCTGAGTTTACTCTTCCCCCCGCACCCTCATGCCCCAGACTGTATGTGGATTTATTCTCAGGTAGCAGTAATTTAATGGGTATGAGCTATGACACACAAGTTGTGCAAGTGAAAATGTGGTGGATTCCTTCAGCAGAGTCTGGCTGGTACTTGCTCACAAATAAGAAACTCAGTTTGACAAATTTCACATGGAATGCAGATAGCTGGCAGGCAGCAGGCCTCTTGCTTGTAAATGACTGCTGAATATATTGATGAGCACAAACTCTTATGTGGCAGCTGAAGCCAGTAGGCAGATTCTCTCAGGGTGTATTAGCAACAAAGTACTTAAGGACCTTTTTGGTTCTTTTTGTCGAAGTTTATGTTTTTGTTTGTCCAGTTGAAAATCTCAGCACTAGTATGCCTTGGTTGCATGCAGAATGTGTGTGACTGTGTTGACACATTCAAGCCCCACTCACAAGCCTATGCAGGAACTGCATAGGTTCCAGCTGGTGAGGATACTACTTAGTCATTTGAAGTATTACTTCACATTACTTCACATTTCAGAGAAATGTGATGGACTCATGATGTGTCACTGGTACTCTCAAAATTGAATTAATTGTGTTCATGTAATTTCTGCCTTCTAGTGAGGCAAGTATTCCTGCCACGGCCTTAAAGAGAACTTCTGTGTTACATTACTAGAACTTAAAGGGGGTTTTGATTGTTTTTAACTGAACAGAGATAGTTCAGCTACTGTCAATCTTAAGAAGGTAGCCAAACTCTGGTGTCACATCAAGCTTTTAAATGTTGTCATATTTCTGTCATATATTTCTGAAGTTCATATGTCCTTGCCATAGAAACACTGCTGCAGTTCTGCTAAAATTAGTGCCTCTCTATCATGACTACTGAGTTTCAATTTTTTTGTTGAGCATCAGTGTTGAGACAGGATGTTCAAAGGGGAGGTAAACCCACAACCTTCAGTTGAGCAGCTTAGCAACATTGTCCCAGTTATAGGATTTACTTCAAGCAACATCAGGCTTTGACTCAAAATACTATCTTTCTGATGATCCTTTATCTGACTCCCTTGAAGACGTCCAGTGCACTGTTCCAATATGCCCAACCACTGTTGCTCAACTATGAGTGTTTCCTTCCCCTTTTCTAAACACTGCTTTTCTTTTATGTCATTCATTGCAGTGTAGTTCTCAGCCAAAAAATCATTTTGAAGTATTTTTTAATTGCTTTATATGTATAAATATGAGAACTCTTAGTGTATTTCTATGACACAAATGAGCATTTACACTATGACAAAGGGTTGCTCACCCAAAAGAAATGCAAAGGTAATACTTGCTTTTTCAGAACTCGTGAAAATTCATTAAAATTGCAAAATTTCTGGTGGTATATACTGCAAACTGTGACCGGGGAGAAAAACACCAAGGCATTGTTAGTGCCACTTGTAAGTAGAAGAGACTCAGCTTAGGAGAACTGTCTGTCCAGTGTGAATGTGTAACCAGTATTAAGGATCTTAAAATAAATGCTTCTCTGTTTTTAAAATCTCAGTTGTATTTGAAACATGGCTTAAGCTCCATGGTTGTCCTATTCAGAAAGAAAAAACTTTACACATCTGTAAAATGCATAATTTTAAGATTTTAATGGTTTTACAAGATACAAGATTACATTGTTATGGAAAGCATGTGATGAGAAAAGCAAGGCAGGGGACACACACCATATGTTTTTTGCTGCAGAAGTATTGTTGATAAAAATTACAGTGAATTTCAAAGAATAAATGTTATTTGGCCTCCTTAGAGGCAAACCCACTTCATTGCAATTGGTATGCAATAGAATACCAAATGCTTTATGTAGTACTTAACTATGTTTTCCAGTTAATTTTGTAACAGTATACATCCCAGTCAGCTAATCTGACTTGCTGTCTTTATTGGGGTCTTCATGGCTTGCTTCTGTTGGTTGTTTAATTTTTTTACCTGAGCTTTATATGATATGAAGTTACACTGTGTGTCTTTCTGACACTAGTTTTCAATCCCAGATAGTGCAGTTTTCTCCACATGCTCCTTTTGCATGAGGAGCTTCAAAGTCTTCAGACCTGTTAATGCTAACTACCTTAGCTCTGTCTCACATCTGCCCCTGCTGTGCTGCTTGAAACATGGCTGGCTGACTTGGCAGTTACCAGGAGAAAATGTGTCTTACTGGTGAAGTCATTTTGAGTTGATGGTGTGATGATTGCTACCTTTATCCTCTCTGCTCTGTTCCTGTTTTCCTTTACACTTGTCTAGTAAAACTCTGTGATGTAAAGAATGTGTTGGCATGTGTGTGTGGGTAAGGTAGGGTAGTGACATAGAAAGAAGAGGTTCGGTGTGTTAAGGACACCTGGTGGTAAGTACAGGTCCCACTAGCTCAGATTAGAGGCAACTCTCACCAGTAATAGAGTCTTGGTAGAGGAATGCACCGGTCGATTTGTGCTTTACTGCTGTTGCATTTTCTTTGCCATGTAGGTGAGTTTAATGTAATCATGTTGCTCAGGTTTAACAAATATATTTTTGCTTTCAAGCAGCATATTATCAGCTGCAAATTATTCGTGCATAACTTTTCATTAACTGAAAGGATACATTTTTGTTGTAAGAAAGTGAAAGACTTGTAATGGCCTTTATGTAGACACGAAATCTTTTCCTGTGAGACATTGCAACTTGTATTTGACCTTAACTGAATATTCACTTTCATGGAGGCAGTGCAGTAGATCTGTTTAAAGGCACTGAAGAAATAAGAGCAAGAGATTTCTGAGACTTCTTCATTAGCGTCAAAAGAAAGAGAGACCGATTTGACTGTAATCCTAGTGTCTTTTAATTTCTGGGGTGTTTTTTCTCCAGCTCTTTGTTTGTGAGATGCAATTACTAGTCAAAGGCTTGTCTTCTGTCTTTCACTCTGAAAACATATCCGTGTAATCCCTTCACAAAACCATTTGTTGTCAAACATGTAGATCAGATTGCAGTCTCTTCATTGTCAGATGAATTTAATTATCCCAGTAATACATCTTGTTTTCATACTGTTTTCTGTGAATTTTGTGCAACACAATGCTAACTTATTTCAAATAAGTGCTTAAAAGAATAGAAATGGAGAAGGCTAACAGCCTTAATTGGCTAACAGATCAGATCTGTGGTAAGTTTCTTGCTGTGTTAATCCCCAAATTCTGATACAGGCTTAGAGTGATTTAGCATTACTATTGGTTTCTCATATTTTACTGTTGAGATTTATACTTGCTTTCTTAGGTTTGGAGGATAGTTTTGATCTCATTATTTGATATTCAATCAACTCTTCTAGTAAACAGATTTACTAATGAAATACTTCTGTCTGTTCACTCAATAGCTAGAGATGATTGCCATGGAAAATCCTGCAGACTTGAAGAAGCAATTGTATGTTGAATTTGAAGGAGAGCAAGGGGTAGATGAAGGAGGTGTTTCCAAAGAATTTTTTCAACTGGTTGTGGAAGAAATCTTCAATCCAGATATTGGTATGTGCTATAATAATTTATGAATTTATCAAATTTTTCACACAAGAGGTTGGAGCAGATGATCTTTCAAGGTCCCTTCCAACCTGGGCTGTTCTATTTATGCAGTGCCTTTCTGTATCTGCTGCTGCTTCTTTCTGAAGCTCTCCAGATTTCTTGGTGATCATGAGAGTGTCTGACCCCTTGAGGCTCACTATGTCTTTATCATCAGTCATCCTCCTACGGAGGAATGATGAAAAGCATGTGTATAGCTAGTGAAAGCTACCACTGCTTGTTTGGAGATAAATCAGTAGTATAGGGTTTCTTTGCAGGGTTCCTGTGTTTGTTCTCTCACCTTTCTCCTCGCTTTGCTTTGTGATTAGCTTCTAGAATTAGTAATCAAACCAGAGAGGAAGAGCTTCTGCAATAAAACCAGAGTAGGACTTATGGTGAGTTTTTATTTCCTCCCCTTCCTCCAGCTTAAAACATCTGATAGTCTCAGTTCTTCTAATGATTTCATCTAAAAGGGGTACAAATCCAAAGTGTAGAAGTAATGTCAAATTTCACTGTAGTTACTTGGAGCTAAGAGATACTGATATATCAGAGCCAAAGTTTTATGCTTGTGTTTTAACAGTTGCATTTCCATCTTACTTTTTTTTTATCTCCCTGCTCCCTGCACCAGTCTCTAATGCTTCTGCCTTTATACATGCAAGGACATGCTGCTTTTAATATGCAGCTCGTCTGCTGCTCTGAAAAGATCAAAATGTTTAAAATGGTACTAATACTTTGTGTTAGAACAGAAATGAGACCTGCCAGGTTCCTATACTAATTCCATAGTTTGTGAACTGCGATGGCACATTGCAATTCCCATAGTGGAACAACAGTGGCTCAACAGCTTGTGGCCATTAGTTAATTTGGGTTCATTGAGCTGTTTTAAAAAATAAAGCTGCTGTTCTTGGTTTTGTAGCTTAGAGAATTGATGAATAAACATAAAAATTCATTTTGTTTGGGTTGAAGAGGACATCCCCAGAATCAGCAACAGAATCTGAACCTTGGCACCTGCTGTTAACTGTATACAAGCCAGTTCTTATAACAAGCAATATGGATCCATAGACAAGTCTTACTCTGAAATCTGCCATTAACTTGGAGAGATTTGGAATCTGACTTAGCAAGGTTACTTGGAATAAATTGGAGTATAGCAAAATAAGGAAGTCTCACTACTTTAAAAGAGGTGTATTTCCAGTGCAAAATACATTGTTTTGGTTGGTTGGTTGTTTTCTTTTTACCTGAGTTTAGCTAATCAGAAGTTGTGTGGAATGCCTATATTGAAATAATCCCATTTAGTAACTGAAGTCTGATTCAGCTGAGATCCAGCCAGTGTATATATGCTCCCTGTGTATAAAGATGGGTAATAGATTAGATGTGCATGCATGCTTTATGTTTTATTTCTGTATTCAAAATACAAAAAAGTAAGTACACTTTTTGTATTCATATCAATCTTTGGAGGGGGAAGGGCATTTATTGGCTTTTGGCATAAACGTGCAAAACCAGAAAATGTAGCTTGCATTCGTAGTCTTCATTTGCACCTGTTAATGTGCACTGCAGTTTAACGGTTTATACACCATATATGCCAAGTGGATTTTTGTTGAATTGTAAACACTTTATTTACCTGAGAAAATGAAGGAAATACTTTAAATGGAATTTAAAATGTCATCTGATAGGTATGTGTGGAGTCTTGCTTATATCTGTAACAGTTTTGTTGCCATTACATTTCAAGTATTTTCATTTTAAACTACTATAAATTTTTACTCAAAGGAGGTAATAACTCAGGCAAAATTGGATTTATGACCAACAGTCACCATGGTAAAAGGGAAGAAGGAATAACTTCATACAATATTCTGACCAACGCTATACAATTGGTTTTGTCTTATTGCAGCTTCCAGTTTCTTCTGGTGTTTCATTATTATTTTAATGTACTATAATCTTAGTTTTGGTCAATGAATAAAATACCGTATTTCACATTAAAGTGTTTCCAGATGTTGTTCTGGGTAAAGTGTTAGTCCTTAATTATTAGACATTTGCTGAAGTTGTTTATTTTGACTGTTTAACTCTTCCATCATCTTCCAAAAGTACAAGTCATTGCTTTTATTGTGCTAATAATCCAGAAGTTACTTCAGTCAGTTCAAAAAAATGGAATGCAGGCTTCTCTTTAACATTTCTCCTATATATGCTTGTCTTGCTCATCCATTTCTGATTTCCAGTTGCCTTACCTGACGTGTTAGTCTTCTTATTTGTGTGCTTCCCCTAATAGCTGGCCCTGTCCTAGTATCTTACTGTGATAAATAATCCTCAATTTTGGGGAACAGCCAGTCTCTGAATGAGTTCGCAGTTCATTTCCTTACACTGAATGAGAGTTCAGGCATTATCTCTTGGCTGAAGGTGACGTTTTTAGTCTTGGGAGTAATTCTGTGGCTCTGTTTATATGGCTTTGTAATCAATTTGTACCATCTCAATAGGTTGTAAATAAGCATATCTTTTAAGAACTGACAGGATAAATCCTTGTGGCAAATGTAGTTCATGTTGTTGACTGTGTGCATCTAATTTCTGTTGTGTTGGGAGGAAGGAGCCTGGGCACTTTTCCTTAGGCTCTGCCTGGAAATCATGAGACTGAGCTGTAAAAGTAACAGGTCACGGTGACTATACTTGTCTCTCTCTCCCCTTAAGTCTATGGGCTTTGCATTTATCTTGCTTCAGTATCTAGTAAGGTAATGGATTTTACTGTGGGATTCATTTAAATAGTTTATAGCCTGTGCAGAAATTTGGGTTTCATAAACAAGAGCTAACTTACAGCCAAAAGGGTTAAGGGAGTCTTTGCCCTTCCCTTCTCTGTACAGTCCTATCCACTCCCTGTAGCTCCTGGTATGTGCCAGTTCGGCCACTTGTTGAAGCCTTCTGTGAAGGTACTCAGCTTGTGGACTTGGCAGAAAATTGGTCACCTGAAACAATGAGCTGAATCAGATGAAGTGAGATAGGGGAGCAAAGCAGAACCTCTCCCTTTCAACAGTGACAAGCTGTTAAAAGTTGCAACCCCTCCTGTGAAACACAGTCCTATGTTACAGAGTCCCATGTTACATTTTCTCCTTAAGATGTATGTGATAGCTGCAGCAAGACCAGGCCTTGCCAAGTACCTTTAAACAAGCAAACAAAACCCACATCTGTTGGGGATCTGACTCTATAAGATTATATGTGATGGTTAATCCCTGCTCCATCCTCATAGTTTCCAATGCAGGGCTGCATCTAGTCCTGTTCCTTTGCTGAAACTGACCTGGAAAAGCCTTTGAGGAAAGGCTATCACTTTATAGTAATTGGAGTTCTTTAGGATTATTTCATCCATGTGGGTTTTGATTATGTTCTTTTCTTGCCCTGTTGTATTTAGCAAAGTTACAATCGATGTTGACAATATGCTGCTGCTTCCTCGGTAATGGAAGGTGATGAAAGGTTGTGTATGTACAGGTTCAGTGGGCATTGCAGGATGTTATATTGCAGGTCTCCTGCATGCTTGTAGTGGTAATGTGAGTAGCAGTATTTTGAGCAGCTCCAATTACCCTAAGGTAAGTAGGTTCTCTTCACATTAAATTCACTGTAATGTTAAGCATGTTTTAAAGGTATTCTAATGCAAATGTGTTTATAATGGTATGTTTTACATGTCATTTTTATTGAAATGTGACCAGGATTGTTCAACTTCATTTTTTTTACAGGGATGTTCACATACGATGAATCTACAAAACTGTTTTGGTTTAATCCGTCCTCTTTTGAAACTGAGGGTCAGTTTACACTGATTGGCATAGTACTGGGGCTGGCTATTTACAATAACTGTATACTGGACGTACATTTTCCCATGGTTGTCTACAGGAAGCTAATGGGCAAAAAAGGAACTTTCCGTGATCTGGCAGACTCTCATCCTGTAAGTTCATTATGTTCTTTGAGTTTATCAATGCATTTGTCATGCAATAACTTGATCTAGGTTTAATGCAAATACAAGATCACTGTCGAAAGTGGAAGTGAAATAACCAGTGACTTGTGTGAAGAGTATGTATTAAATAAATTCATAAGCAATAAGATCTCTTACCACATCTGGCTTGGAGGAAGTAGAATTGTCAAGTAAACAAATAGGTCTGGGTATCAGTAAAGCTTTGTTACATTTTTATTTTTTTTTTACATACTGCCTAAATTGCTTAATACCACTAAGCACTACTAAGCATTAACCATTATTCATAGTATCTTCCCAAAGAGACTTCTAAAATTAGGCTGTTTATATCTATTTATAGAAGTAGATTTCTACAACAAATTTGCAAGTAACAGTAGACGTACAAAAAGGTATGATGAGGCAGTCTGAATATCTGTACAGTTTGGGAGCAATGATCAGTATCCATCTTCCCTACCTCTCCCCAGACAGTGGCTATACAAAAGCACTAAGCCATGCACGCGTTTTAGTATATAGAGCACAGAAGCAGCTATGCAGGGTTGACTTGCCCTGCTTCATCTGCAATTAAAGATCACCAGCAGCTTTCTCTCATGCTAGCTAGCATGAGTTGAAATGCTTCCTTTCATTTCACTTTTCATAAGCACTTAGGCAAACCTTCAGTTACTCAAAAAAGATGAGTAGAATCATAAAATCAGCTAGGTTGGAAAAAACCTTTAAGATCATCAAGTCCAACTGCTAGAGCATGGACATTATAGTGTTCACCAGCCCTTACGCCAGCAGTTCCAAGTCCAGTCACTGTCAATGGAAGATACTTTAAAGGTGCTGTGGAAGAATCAAAAGCATACAGATAGTGAAAAGATGAGGCTTATGTGTAAACTCTCCATAATTGAAACACTGATGAGAAATTTATTATTTCTACTTCACTATAAAAAATATAGTTGCACTCAGTTGTTGCTTTACCTTTATTTTGCATTCTTGAGTCTTACACCTCTGCCTCAGCCAAATAATTGTTCCTTCTGTGTGTAGCATTTGGTTTCCAAGAGAGTCTTGAGCTTTTCCTGAGGCATAGCAAAGAGGGAAGGCTGGTTGCTCCTTTGAATAGAGCAAGTTCTTGCAGTTAATTTCAGATTCCACTTGGCAAATTCTGACCTAACTTAAGATTTTTTTTTTTTTTATTTATTTTTTCTTGGTGCATAAATGTTTTCTTACTTTAATGACTGCCCCATCTGTGTTGCTTCAAGATTACTTCCTAGTTTGTTTGGGTTTTAAATCAAGATGTAGAAGACAAAAGCTTGCTGCCTGGATTTTATCTGATATAAGATACAGCATTTTATTTCAATACGTGTATGTTCAACTTACTAGTGTAATGTGTTCTGGGTGCCAAAAGTAAATACAGTTTCAAGAGAGTTGAATGATAAAGAGGTAATCAGTGGCTTTGAAGCTACAGGTTTGACCATTGCATTTAGGAATATTCCTGTGTACTAGTAGGCTTTTCTAAGGGACTTATCATTCATTGCCATGTTTCTTTTTTATCTTTCCTTAATATCTGCTATCGGTGGCTCTTTCAAATACTCAGTTTAACATACCTTTGTTCGGACTATTATGGGAGATCTTGGGGGACTTGTGTCATAGAATGCAACAACCCTTTTTGAGCAGATGACTTTGTCTTCTGGTATTACTCAGTGAAATCCTGAAATTTGTTTGACAGACGTGTATTTTTTATTCTCTAGGTTCTTTACCAGAGTTTGAGAGATTTGCTAGAGTATGAAGGAAGTGTGGAAGATGATATGATGATAACGTTTCAAATATCTCACACGGATCTCTTTGGCAATCCAATGATGCATGATTTAAAGGAAAACGGTGATAAAATTCCTATTACGAATGAAAATAGAAAGGTACACTCAAATGATTTATTTGATTTTTTTTTTAATGTAATCTGTAATTTTTAGATACTCTATGCAGAATTGTGTAGCACTATAAAGGTTTGGTCTCACTTCTGATTTAAGCTTAAAAGCCTTTTTAAATTGCTATAGCACAGTGTAGTTGTAAGCAGGAAAGGCTTATCTTTTTAAAGAAAACATCGATACATAGCTTCTGGATGCAGTGCTTGACCTGTCTGAGAAATATGTGGGACTTGGTCTTTATTATTGCTGAGTAGAAGCTGAGCCCAGATAATCTAAGTAGAATTATATGTATTTCTGGATCTTATATTTTTGGGAAATGCTTTGAGTGGCATGTGTTAAAGTACTAAGTTTTTTTTGGGGATTGTTTTCTTACAGGAATTTGTCAATCTGTATGCTGACTATATACTCAATAAATCAGTAGAAAAGCAGTTCAAGGCCTTTCGGAGAGGATTCCACATGGTGACCAATGAATCTCCTTTGAAATATTTATTTAGACCAGAGGAAATTGAATTACTTATATGTGGAAGTAGGGTAAGAATCCTGAATGTACACCAGAAAGTGGAGCTTTTTTGATCCTAAGTACATAACTAGTGGTCATTTTAAAAAATGTCATCTTCTTACAGAATTTAGATTTTCAAGCACTAGAAGAAACTACAGAATATGATGGTGGCTATACAAGAGACTCTCTTATTATTAGGTAATTTTTTTTTCTGCTTTCTGAAAGATGAAAAGCACTTTACATGGCTGTTTCTTCCTAGTATTGTAAGATTTAGTATTTTTGTAGTGCTGGAGATTCAAGTGTCTCACGTATAATTCCATTTTATTCAAGTACTGTCATTAGAAAAGAGCAGATAGTGTAGGTACTGTCTCTAGCTTCCAGTGAACTTTGGTAAAGCTTAAAAGGGATTTTTCCCTGGGTTTTTTGTCTCTCATACCATACCATATAGTACACCCAGTATAAACAGGGCTGTTTAAATAAATTACCACTGCTTTGCTGTTGTTTAAATCACAAACACTGAATTGTTTAAATAGGTTGCATGTGTAGACCATTCTGCTGTAATTAGAAATCAAGTAAATTCAGTGTTTTTGATGTCTCTACCCTCTTGTCCTCTTTGACTAGAGAACTCTGAAGACAAGGGTTAGGGAAGTGTGCATCTTCAGTGCTCTAGACTTTGCCAACTACTTAACTAGTTCCTGCTAGGGTAGAAAACCTTTGACAGCAGCTGCATTTGTTTACTCTAGTGTTTAAGACAGTGCTAGAAATGGGCAGTGTAGTGGAGCCACTATAATTCCTTAGGAAATGGGAATACTAAAATAAAGAAAGAATATTCGCAGATCACTTATCAGCTGAATTAACATTTAAAAACAGTTAAACTGCAGTTTTTTGGTTTTAATTCTGATTACTTCTGAATCTCATTGATTGGTAAATAAGTTACTGGCTTGGTTTATGAATGCAACTTGTAAACTTGCTGTTAGGATTAATTAGTATTACTAAACATTCAAAGTTCAGTTACTTCTAAGAGTCTCATTTATACCAGAGATTTCAGTTCACTTTTTTATTTCTTCATAGGGAATTCTGGGAAATTGTCCATTCATTTACAGACGAACAGAAAAGATTATTCTTACAGTTTACAACAGGCACAGACAGAGCCCCCGTGGGAGGACTTGGAAAGTTAAAGATGATCATAGCCAAAAATGGCCCAGATACAGAGAGGTAAAAAAAAAAAAAAAGAAAAAATTTCAACATTTTGCTTGTTTGTTTATAAATGGAAGCAAATTCTCTGCTTTTAAGTTAACTTGGTTAAATCTGGAAAGTTGAATCTTTAAGCAAAGCAGATTCTCTTTAAATTCATTATTTTGGATGTGTGAAAGAGCGATGTATTTCTTTGCAGGTACTGCATGTTCCCAGATCTGAATTCTTGTTCTTCTTTTCTCCTTTGTTTTCCCCACAGGTTACCTACATCTCACACATGCTTTAATGTACTTTTGCTTCCGGAGTACTCGAGCAAAGAAAAGCTTAAGGAGAGATTATTGAAGGCCATCACATATGCCAAAGGATTTGGCATGCTGTAATGAATATAACAAAAGGGATTAAAAAATGATGGTGATGATGTCCCTGTCTAAAAAGGCCATAAGATAGCGAGCTACAGTAGTCACCTGTGTTTGTGCCTCCCTTCTTTACTGGGGACATTGGGCTGGAACAGCAGATTTCAGCTGCTTATATGAACAAAATCTTTATTTTTTCTTTTAGCGTGAAAGTGTTACATATTCTTTCACTTGTATGTACAGAGAGGTTTTCCTGAATATTTATTTTAAGGGTTAAATCACTTTTGCTTGTGTTTATTACTGCTTGAAGTTGAGCCTTTTTGAGTATTTACAAGAAAACAAACTGTACTCTCCCAAGGAAAATATTGCCATCATTTGTAGACCATGTAACCTTCAAGTATGTGCTATATTTTTGTCCCTGTATCTAATCAAATCAAGAACTGTACTTTTTGAAGAGTTTGCTTTTGAAACTTGAAGTCTTGGAAAACAGTGTGATGCAATTACTGCTGTTCTAGCCCCCAAAGAGTTTCTGTGCAAAATCTTAAGAATCAATAAAGACGGAAGGGAGAACTTGGAATGTTAAATTGCAGCCTTGAGAACTTTACTTTAGTCACAGCACAACAATTAAATCTCATTTCACTATATGTTGTCTTCACATGTCTTGTAATAAACTGTGTTTTTAATTAGGAAACATTTCTTAGCATAAGAAAGGGTAGAAATTTTAGTTACTTTTTTAAAAAAGACGTTTACTGGGGAAAGTGCATTTTCAACTGAACAGCTTTAGAGTAGGGAGTGAAGTGTTTGGAAAAAAGATAGGAAGTTTTTGCTTTATTATAAACAAAGCTTGTGGAAGTGCACTTAAAATGAAGTTTTATTCTTAATTGCCTATTATGTTGACATTTTAAATAGACAATCCAAAGTCTTCCCTACATGTTATGTCATCACCATTTATTTAATGAATTATTGTTCCTACTTATCAAGGCACATGATCAGTGTTGCAACATAATCTAAAGGGATGTCTACTGTATTTTAATCTCATCTAACAATAAGCAAAATTGAACAATATTAAACGTAAGGCCTACTTCATGTTGTACACTTCCAACCATTAAATAAACTGTTAGAAAGTAAGTACTAAGGTTATGTTCATCTAATACATAAAGTATTCAGTAGGTTTTTAATTTAACTCTACAAATCATATCAGAAATAAATCCTTTACCTTTCGTAGTCTGTGTTTAATGTTAATTTCTCCTGTTGCAATATATGACAAAGGGATTATGCATTTAAGTGAGGATGTAAGTGGCATATCTCTTTTTCCAATACAAGCTGCAGCGGATGTGCAGAGCTGAGCTTGTGCCTTGACGATTGCTTATAACCGACTACTACCGATCCAACCCGTGACTGTGTGGAATTGGCATTAAAAGGCATAGTTTTGAAATCATTGGAGAAAGAAAAGCTGTCTTTCAGGACTATTTTAATAAATTCTTTCTAGTAATAGAAACAGACAACTGTTATGTGACTATGATGCTGAATAAAACAGTGACCTTTTTTTCACCACGGTTCAGTGAAAAAGAAAATAAGTGATTTCCTTACTTTGATAAGTTGGATATTACATTGTTTTGTTAGAAAATGTTCTAGTACAGCGTAAGTTGAGGGTTACAGGTACAGAAATCTCTCCAGAGGTGAACTGTAGTGATGTGGGATCCAGTGATGTTCCTCTCTCAAATCCAGAGACGACCTGGAACCAGGGATTGAAACTTACTGGGGAGGGATTGGTGCTGGAAGTCTTCTGGTGTTTGATCTGGAGGTGGCTGTCCTGGATGTTCACCTTATTTGCATGTCCTTGGAGAGGAAATCACAAGATATCCAACCTCTGGGTAGGGAAGCCAACAACAGTGCCTGCAGATTCCTTCAGGTTTGGGGCATCTTTTACTGTAGGTGGTGAGAACAAGATATGCCGAGTGCCTTGAGGTGTTTTGTGGCAAGTATGAACCCCAACCCCATCATGATATTGCTGTGTGGTATGTACTACATAAAGAGTCCAATGCTGTTGAGCTGAGTCCTTATAACTTGTTTTATTCTGATATAGCTACGGATGGTGCTTGTACCCAGCTAACAAGTGTGTAAGATCCAGTTTGGGGTTTTTTTTATATAGATCCAAAAGCAGGGCAGATGGCATAATTAGATAGCAATACAAAGTTTTCCAGCTAAGTGTTGACATTGTGAATATGCTTTTTCTATCTTCCTTTAGCATTAAGATTAAAATAATACAAAATTGTGTTGGCCTTTAAAAGTATAACCTGTTTTTCAAGGAATCATTTCCAGGTAAGATATAAGCACTTCATATTTGACAGATTTTCTGTTTAAGTATATACTGCCTCCCCCAAAATGCCACTGTATCAAAACCTTATCTCCTTAGTAGTGTTACAGATGTGCTGGTTGTGCAGCAGCAGCAGTTGATAAGGCTTAAAATAAATAAATCTTTGTCTTGTAGCTGCAAACAGCTCTCCTGTGCTGCAGAAGCTCCAGTCAGTCCTCTGCTGCCTGAAAGGTTTGTCATACTGGGGAAAATGCCATTTTCAGTTCTTTTTTTTCTCTCCAGGCACACCTGGAATGTCTTTCACTCTCTCTTACTCTTTCAGCAGCACTTAATAAACTTTAGGTCTACAAAGCTGACCTTGGAAATGCAGGTGTACTTCTGTGTCACTGAAATACCTCTTTCAGGTGAGACATAAGGCTCCTCATCCAAGGTAGCAGTGTGATGCCAGTGTGCTGGTGCTCTCTTTTCAGGGTGTCCTTAATATGTTAACAAGAAAATGTTTTGGGCACCTCTGCGAGTGTCTCATATGACACAGTCCACTTTTTCATTTTATTTTTCTCAGAAAAATGTATTTCACTTGGATGCAAATTCCCATTTCTCTGCAATGTACTGTGTGAAACATCAGTCCCTCTTCTGCAGTGGCTGGTGTAGGGGATGGGAGCTGGGCTTGGCTGGTGGAGTCGCTTGTGTTGGCTGGTGGGGGGATCAAGTGGAAGGGTGAGATGGGAGAGGAGGGGACCGGGTCAGCAG
>NW_009937103.1:55190-56558 GCF_000696875.1 Nestor notabilis
AAGCAGTTGGAAAATGTTCTGATGGAGAAAGAGGCTAGGGAAGGTGAAGGAAGTGCAGGTGTGTTTGGTTTTATTTCCTTAACAAAAAGGAGGCTTATAAGGGATGTGGGAAGGTGGTTTTAATTGCAGAGGTGCTGCTTTGCAATACACAAGCATGGGTTTGTTCTGTTCTGCAGTATTTGTAGGATACACCCAGAGAGTGAACCTGACAAATAACTGAAGTCTGCCTGCTACGCTTGTGTTTACGGGTGTCTGTGCTCAATATATGTCCTGCTTCAGGGTTTCTGTGTGTGTGGAAATTTCTTAAGAGACAAGGACACTGGAGATACAGGTAGAGGGCAGGAACAGTTACTGTCTTTTAGGGTAATAAAATAGCCTTAGGAACAGCTACATTATCTTCCTGGGTAGGTTTGTGCGTAGTTTTGCAGCTTAAAAATGAAAGCAGAGCTGACAAAGTCAGCCAGTGATCACTGGAGTTGGACTCCTGCCTTTGGAAGGACGCACAGCACAGCTGAACTACAAACAACAACTACACGTGCAGGGATGCTGCGGCTCATACGGGCTTGGCTGACAACTAGTACTGAGCAATATCAAGTGAAGATAAAACCCAGCAGCTTGATTTGTGCCTGAACTGTTGTCATGTGCAAAGCTGGCGTGAGGCCTCTCTTCTTAATGTCACTGAAAACTCGGGTACATTTCTGCTGTGCCAGGGGGTTCCCCTACAGAGAAAATACCTTCAATCTATCTTCCCACTGCATCCTTTTGCTTCCAGATCCGTGTAGTGCCACAATGTGAGCAACTATGCTCACAAGTAACTGTTTATCAAATGAAAGGTTGAGTGTTTCTGTTCTGGTTTGAGATGCCGAACCTTACGTGCTGCTACATTTGATTTAGTTCTTTCCTCTTGCAAACACTCAGTGTTTGAGGAGCAAGGGGTGAAGGTCAGGTGAAATCGTATGATAC
The DNA here is from genome assembly GCF_000696875.1 of Nestor notabilis. NCBI lineage: Eukaryota > Metazoa > Chordata > Aves > Psittaciformes > Psittacidae > Nestor > Nestor notabilis. Next base: position 56,154 of record NW_009937103.1, read on the forward strand.
AATTAAGGGGGTTTCATTATTTCCTAATATAATTGATTTTAATGAAAATGGGAAACTCTCCACTAGAATGTTGCATTGATGAAAACATGTTTTCAGAAGAATAACATCCCTTGTGCTGTGTACACTGATTTTAAGTTTTTAATGATCATCTGCTCATGAAGAATCCTCAAACTTTGTAGCAAGTCACCTAAACATAAAGCAGGTGATGTTTTGGCCTCACTGACACGGATACCTTCTTTTCGGAGCACAGCACAGACTTCTTTACAAGCATCTGACAAGGGCTGCTCTTGGGCCAGGTTTTTTCAGCTTGAATCTGTCTGGGGAGGGTCTCATATTCCCAAACTAAATTCCCCAATGGATATCCTTTCTAACAAAACGGCTGCTGGCTGCTTTGGAGCAGGGCTG
>NW_009937103.1:56589-67182 GCF_000696875.1 Nestor notabilis
GCTCTGCCATTGCCAGGCTCCACTTTCTGCCCAGCTCAGTGGCCAGCAGCCAGCCCAGGTGAGAGCTCTGCTGCTGTGCCAAGAGTCGTTCCCAGTGGTAGTCCTCGGGCCTCTCAGAGGCAATCCTGCAGCTTTTTGGCCAAGCAGTTTGACTCATCCAAGCCAGTTCCTTGCTGGCTTTGCTTTCGGAGGAGAGGCCTCCTTGGTGTCCCAGCCCTGGGAAAGCTTCCTGGGTTTGGGACTCTGTTTCTGGGATCACCCACTGCTACTGTTACCACCTTCAGAGGATGGTTTTAGTCCCTTCTGTCTTTCGTGCTCTTGTCTTCTCTCGCAGGGACAGAGGGTGGCTTGGGGCCAGCACTCAGCTGCTGCATCCTGCTACAGCCCAGCAGCTGCAAAGGGAGAAGCTGGAGGTGCAGAAGCAACAGGGATCTGCCTCTGCCCCTGAGCCTCAGCCACTGCTGCAGGGCTGTGGGTGATAAAACTGGGTCTCAGCACCATTTGCAAGGTGGGAGCCTCCAGCAGCCATATTCTGCTGTTCTTGCCCTTTCTCCAGGCATGTCCCAAGGCTGGTTGCAGCACCACTTGGTCCCATCACCTTCTGAGTTCCTTCTGCCATTTTGTTTTCTCCCCTCCACAAGTGAGAATGGAGCCCTGTTGGACTGAAACCCCCACAAAGCAGGTAGCTCTGCTGTGCTGCCCAGTGCTGCTCCTGCCCTTGGCACTGGCGATGGCTGAGGAGGCTCCATTGGAGACATCCCTGCTGCTCATCAGCCTGGCAGGGCCTTTTCTGGCCACCAAAGTGTAAATCAGTTGCCTGGTCAATAGAAAGGGACTTCCCTGTCTGCTTTCTCCAGGTCCCTGCATCTCTTCTGTAACAGCTCCTCTTCCCCGGGCAGCAAACTGAGCCCTTTGCCTGGGATGGGGTTTTGGCACCCCAACTCTCGCCTCCAGTTTTGAACTGCCTGTGGCTGCCCCGAGGTGCTGCATGGCTCCTTCCTCACTCCTTCCTCACTGTGCTCCTTTGGTGCCAGTGCTTGCAGCTGGTGCAGTTAAGGTTACAGCAGGTGAAAGCCTTTCAAAGCAACTGAAACCCTGAACGGAAGGTGTTTGGCTTAGGGCAGCTCCTCTGTCAGTCTGAACCCTGGTCTGAACCGTGCACGGAGGACCCTGGCCGTGGCTTGACAGGACAAATGAGCTGTGGTAGCAACTGATGTGTTTGGAAAGGCGGGAGGCGCTTCCCTAGAGAAGCTCTGCAGCTTTCTGTGGCAAAACATGAGCTTTTCCCCAGCCTTCATGTACGTGTAGTCAGAGGCAGTGCTGCTGTTTCAGGGAGATGAGGCACTGGGCGTTCAGTGGTGAGAATCCATCAAAAAACCCTCACCTCTGGATCATTTCCTTCACCACCGAGTGCCCAAAGTCGCTGCTGTAAGAGGCTTCCTTGTGCCAAGCACCTGTGAACAAGCAGCCCCGAGGCTTGCTTTAAACAGCCTAAATCTGCAAATAATTTGAAGATAGTGGGAATCCCACGGAAGCTTATTCGGTGAATTACCTTCACTGTAACTCTGCCAGTCAAGTACGTGTACTGCAGCTGGCAATTGGTTCTCCTCGAAAGAACAGAGCTTTGCAGCACGGTCACTTGGATTCCTCAGCCCTGGAGGTGGCTGAGCCGCCACCAGCAATCCTTCAATGCGATTTCATCTGCTGCTCTGGGGGCGCCGGCAGCGCCCGCCGGTTCGTGCTGTGCTGCCCGCCTGGAGGGGGCGCTCAGGTGCAGCGGCTGCTGTGGGGTGAGCGCTTCCAGGGCGATGGTGGGAAGCACTGTCGGCAATAAGAACAGAATGGTTTCGGGGGGGGATTTTTGTTTCCTCGGGAGACTAAAGAAATGACATGTCAAAGCAGAAAAGCTGATAAGCCATTAGCTATTCCTCAAACTGCCTGTCAGTCTGGAATACAGTTGTGCTTTCCTGATTTTCCATGTTACTGCTCTTCAGTTTCCCTGTTGCAGAAAAGTTGATATGAGCCACTATGAATGTTAAGGAAAGAAAAATGGAATAGCAGCCATTAATAGGTTCCTTTCATGTTTCTGCACTTCTGGTTTTAACTTACTCCCAGCTTACAAGTGAGACAGATCTCTGTTAGAGCTGGATGGTGTTGTCCTCCTTGGCCTATTGGGAGGACATGGCAAGGGACGGCACGGGAGCTGTGGCCATTGGCACTGCACCTTGTGCTCTCCCAGCAGAAGCCAAGCAGTAATGGTAGAGCTGGTGAAGAAAATCTCCCTGTGAGAACTGCTGCTGCTTCTGGAGTAACGCTGGTGTTTGTGCTCATCCTTGTTGCTGAGGACACCCCCCTGCCCTGCTCCTGAGGTTGCAGAAACTGCTTTTGCTTAAATAATGTGAGTCTTCCCTTCCTTCCTCACCCTGCCCAGAGCACAGCGGGGTTGGGTTGCGAATGCAGAACAGCAGAGTTGTGTTCTCCGCAGTGAAGCTGTGAGGGACGTTGATTTGTGAGCTGCAAACGGTTGCAAAATCTCAATTTCAGAAACAAAAGGCCTCAGCATTTTTAGCCTCAGAGGCTGCTCCTCAGGGTTTGCACGTGTTTCCCTCCCCATTTGCCCAAGGCAGAGTGGAAGGGAGCAGGGCTTCCCATCCTCCCTATGAAGGACTTCCACAGGCAGCATCCTTCTTGAGCTCTGGGCTGTGGATGGGGCTGCAGGGAGAGGGGTGTTCCCAGATTGATGACTTCCCCCAGGAAGGCTGCCACAGCTGGAATCTCGTGCTTCAGCTGCCTGTTGACTTGCCAGCTCCATCTAGTGCATAATTCACTTTGCTCTTGGGGATACACAAAGGGTTTGTCTGAATGCTAAACTGTGTAAACAAGAGTTTGATTCTTTCTGTGTGTTCCAGGATGGAAACATTAATGGAAGAGCTGCGGGACTTTGAAGCCAAGTAAAACGCTGGCATCTCACAATCTTCAGGATTAAGAACAGCTCTCCTTTAGTCAGCCTGACTGCACTGTCTCGTTGGACAGCCTGGAGTAGGTTTGGCCTGTGGAACCCTCTCATCCTTGCTGTCAGCAGTGATACAGAAACGTGTCTTCCAAACCAGCAACCTACGGACAGTCTCAGAGAAAGCATTAAAGCAGAAAGCACTAATGCCTTTATGGGGGAAAGGAAAATGAACAGTTTGCTTCTTAATGTAAAGCAGAGCCCTCTCTGGTTGTAAACATTTGGCAGGAATAAAACCGTAAAGCGGATGCCTAAGGGAAAAGAAATAAATGCAGGGCTGTTCCTTCCCCGGGCTGTTTCTGCAGAACGAGCTGCACACTTAAGCTACCCCAACCCTTGGCTGTACGTAAGGGAGACTGTGCGAAGGCACGTGCTGTTTTGCTGTCACCACCGTTTCTGTTGTCCAGCTCATTGAATTTTCCAGACCTGAGCTTTCTACTGTAAAATCCGTTCACGTGAAATAACAGTAGGGAATGAGGGGAAAAGGATGGGGTGCTGCTATGGAGAGCACTTTGGAGAGCAGCATGGCTTGAATCATTTGCTATTAGGGAGCAGGGCCTGTAACTCAAGGCCCTTATAGGGCCTTGGAATGCTTTGGTTGGAAGGGACCTTAAAGCTCATCCAGTTCCAACCCCTGCCATGGGCAGGGACACCTTCCACTAGACCAGGTTGCTCCAAGCCCCGTCCAACCTGGCCTTGAACACTGCCAGGGATGGGGCAGCCACAGCTTCTCTGGGCAAACCTGTGCCAGGGCCTCAGCACCCTCACAGGGAAGAATGTCCTCCTTGGAAAAGCTCGCTCCAAGCAGCACCTGGAGCATGGTGGTGCTGCTCCACCAGCTCTACCCTCTTTTTGCACCTGCAGCAGATGTTCAAGCACCTCTGGCCTTCCCCATCAGATACTTCACTCAGTACAGGCAGCTCGGAACACCAGTCCCACCCCATGGCTGCCCGCTTTGGCACAGGTTGGCGCCTGTACCTGTGCGACGTGGACACTGTGGCCATGAGACCCGTTTGCAAATTCAGGGTGTGTGTTCAAATGCTCTGTAAAAGCTGTCCCATTCCTGGCTTTCTCTTGTGGTGGGGTTGAAGGACCAGCCCAGCCGATGCCAGGTACTGCCCAATGCCCTGGTCTAGTGGAAGGGGTCCCTGCCCATGGCTGGGGTTTTGAACCAGATGAGCTTTAAGGTCCCTTCCAACCCGAACCATTCTGTGATTTTTGGTAGGTGACATGTATGTGCAAGTAGCAGAACGCTGCCAACGCTTTTATTTCTGCTGGACAAAGGGCCACCCCTGCTGTGCCACCCTGCATGGAGCTGGGGAAGGGGAGGGCAGGAGCCAGGTGGCTCTGTGGCCCATGAGGCCCGGCACCACTGGGGAAGCAGGGTGGGGGTCAGGCTCTTGTGCCTGTGTTGTGTCTGCAAACACAGTGATGGTGTCAAAACTGGGCATGGGACCAAAGCCGTGTTGTGCCAGCTGCCCCACGGGGAGGGGAGACCAGCACCATTCCCGCTTGGTTTTCTGTCACTTCAGATCTCTGTTCCAGCTAAAGATTTTCTGGGCAATGTAATATTGGCATGATCAAAGTCTGTCATGAAAGGCTAAAATCCAGAGGGATATGGGTAAGAGAAACCACAGAGTTGCTTGAATGTTACTCAGAATATTTTAATGTACATGCTGCCACATTAAAGAAGCGGAAAAAGCATCTTACAGAGATGAAAGATGTCAAAGGATGCAATTTCATCATGCCAAAAGCTATACATTTCAAAGTGACTGAAGCCAATAGCATCAAAATAGCTCTTTTTCTGGCATGTGAAAACCAGACAAGAAGTATGGAAAAGGGAAGAGCAAACACGTATTTAATGGATAGATTAAGCTGTTCTGATCCATCAGATGATGACGCATTCTTGTGTTTGTGGGGGGGTTTAGCAGGTATAAATTTGGTATAAATAATACTTTAAACAGTTCTACCTGTATATTCCTAGTAGGCTGGAACAGCTGTAGGATGTTGGGTAGGTTGTTGGATATTTACAGAGAACGATGACTGATGTCGAATACGACAGTGAGTATGAAACCCTACCAGACATGGCATTTGAGTAACACCAGACATGGCATTTGAGTAACACCAGACATGGCATTTGAGTAACACGACAGTGAACATCAGCCACAGGCGCGTGTGGTACCTGCCTCTTTCAAGGGGAGAGCTGCAAGTTCGGCAGCCAATGACTATCCGTGCCTACAGCAAGTACCAACCCAGCCTCACTTCAACCCTGCCTTCCTCACCCAACCTCAGTGTGGGGTGAGGAAGGCACTTAGACCCCTGCCAAAAGCACCTCTCTTACCTCCCCCATTTGTCTCAGGCCCTTGGAGAAAATAAGGACAAGATTCGGCTGAAGGACTCCCAAACTCCACTGGCCACATGTAGGTCACAGCTACTTTCCAAAGCCCTTGTTACAGCCAGTGGAAACCTTGATAACAGAGGTTAAGCCCAGCCTACAGTAGATCCCTAAGTTTAGTTGGCTTCTAGGCTAATGATAACAAGAGTGTAGACATGGGCTGCGTGTGGACATCTGCTACCTGGTGGTCCCTTTGGCAGAATGCTGGCAAAGCCCCATTCCTCAGTCACCGCCAGATGTGTCTCTCACCAGACTCAAAACTGCCAATAGGAGGGGGACAGCTGCTTGCCCAGAGATGAGTGCTTACTCTGAGCACCTGCACTCAGGTTAGCATTTCACTATCAATCATCTGCATAACCCACCCTCTTCCCTGTGGGTTTCTCACCAGACCACCCTATTCCCACATGCTGTTTGGGCTCTTAAGCCAGGGCTGAGGACAACTAAAAGGCAGAGCCCTGCCCATGGTAATCACAGAATGGTTTGGGTTGGAGGGACCTTAGAGCTCATCCAGCTCCAACCCCCTGCCATGGGCAGGGACAACCTTCCACTACTCCAGGTTGAGCACAAACCCAAATACCCTCCAAAGCCTAGGCCTGACACACTGCCAGGGGTGGGCCAGCCACAGCTTCTCTGGGCAACCTGTGCCAGGGCCTCAGCACCCTCACAGGGAAGAATTAAGTAACACCTCATGCTGCTGGAGGATCCAGCCCCCGTGCCATAGATGCTGAACAGCCTCTGCTACTCCGTATGTCCCTGAAGTCAGTGAGGTACCAGAGGATAAAAGTAACACAGAGAAAACTACACGGCAGAAAGACACTGTACAGGAAAATGAAAGAATCTTCCCGGTGAGAGAATATTAAAAGAAATCCCCTCAGTGGGAGGGAGAGAAGCCTGGAAAGAAACTGGGAGCAGGGGTGGAGGAGGCTGAGTGGTGTGACAGAGTGAGAAACCTCAGTACTGTTCCGCCCTCAGTGTCACAGCAGGCTGAGTGGAGCGGACCTGTGTGTTCAGCTCGGAGCCAGACCGCTGGCAGAGACAACTGCTCTGCGGCGAGCAGAAAAGCAACTGGCACAACTAGGCTCCTGCCAGCAAATGTGGCCTTCATTCTCCCTAATGGAAACATCGCAGTGCAGAGACAAGCTGGCAGTACGCAGCAAAGGGAGCTGGAATAGGCATTCTTAAATGAAACAGAGGAAGAAAACATAGGCCTAAGGGCAGGAACGGCTTTGGAACACAGGGCTTGTTCTCCCTGCCTCGCAGAAACCCTGCTGGGGGAGAAAGTTGGCTGGAGGCAGGGACAGCCTGTCCTGACACCCCATGCGGGTTCTCAGCAGCCTCCCTCTGGGACTGACCACTTGCTGAGAGGAAATTCACTCAAGACCCTCCAGGTAGGAGCTGCACACAAGTGGGCCCTCTGTTCTCTGCCCAGGTTTAGTGGAGCCATATTGTTACAGATGCCTCCCACCAGCGAGCTTCTGGGGACCCCCTTCCATGTGAGGGTTTTACCAGTGGGGATGGGGCTGTGCTGAAGAACAGGGTGGAGAAAAGGGTGAAATCTTCCACTCTCTCCCCAAGCAAAGCAGTTGCAGAGCAGCAAAGACTGTCACAGGCCATGCCTGACAGGACATGAATGAACACTGCTACTCTGCCAGCACGGTCCTTTGTGCAGAGTCCAGCTCATTAGAAGGAAGCAGACTAAAGCATCTGGGTGCACGAGTATTTCATACACGTGCACAGGCCAGGTACATGCTGCTGCTTAGCTGTAGTCCAACCACTTGTGCAAATGCTTCACTGGGAAAGAACAAAGATTTGAGAAGCCCAGATGAGCACCCATGCATTTGATCAGCTATTAAGGTAGCAAGGTAGAGCATGTACTCTATAAAAGAATTTTTGAAGCCCTTAACAGAACCCCAATCCCTTCTGCTTTAAGTACAACACCTGCTTAACACAACAGAGGTGGGAAGAGACAATGCGTCAAGATCTACACACACCACACACAATAAACATTCTGAGCATGACTTGTAAGAAACCCACTCCCAGTACAAAAAAGTGCCCCAATGCCAAACCAAATCTCCCTCTAAGAAGATGACAGTGTTCTATTTACAAGAAAATACTCCTTTAGTTAAGAATGCTAAAACCCATTCTCTTGAGTTCATATAAAAATAATCAGGTCTATATGCACACACATATTTACATACATTTATGGCTTTCGCAGGCTTCAACCTTCTCCAATAAAATAAATGAGGAAGTATAAAGACTCCATTACTGCTTTTTTTCCTCCTCAGGTTTTTCACCCTCTGCTTCTCCAACTGATAAGGTGCCACTACCATATTTTTTCACCCGGGTTTCTACTCTGGCCAGTCTCTGCTTCACCTTTTGTTGAGATGAGGTGTATTCTGCTAAGAGCCTCGCAAACCTGGTCTGCAGTGTATCCAGAGCTGTTTCAAGTTTTTCTACTTTTTCTTCCAAGTCTTTTGGGTCAGCTCCTGCTTTTGCTGCTTCTTCATCTATTAAATTGTCTTTCATCAGAATTTGTCGCCCTTTCTCTTCCAGAGCCTTTTTGGCTTCTGGATATTCTGTGAGGGCTTCCATTAAATCATCTTTAGACAAGCAGAACAAATCAGAATAACCAATACTCCTTATGTTGGCTGTCCTCCTGTTGCCAGATTTGCTACCTTTGATGTTTAGGATGCTGATTTCACCAAAGTAGCTGCCATCGCTTAGGACTACAAACTGGGTTATGCCATCATCTGCCACCACAGCCAATTTTCCCTCTTTAATAATGTACATTTCTCTCCCAATATCTCCCTTTTTGCAAATGTAGTCCCCAGGACTGAAGACCGTAGGTTTCAGTTTCAGCACCAGCTCAATGAGAAGTCCAGCTTCACAATCCTGGAATATACGCACTTTCTTCAGTGTATCCAAATGGACATTGATGGCGATTTCAGCCTTCAACTTGTCAGGCAGATTTTTGAGAACTTCCTTCTCATCCACTGTTTTCTTGTTGGTCCAGAGGTAATCGAACCACTTAATAACCCTGGCTTCCAAATCCTTAGTCACTTTTCGGAAATGCATGTACTGCTTAATGGAATCCACTTTGGACTGAAACTCTGCCCTGGACGCATTCATGTTGGAAATCATGGACCCCACGTTACCGACAATGGTAGCGAAGATCAGGACACCCACCAGGAAGTCAATGACCACAAAGAGATACTCTTCATCTTTCACCGGGGGAGGTGTTTCTCCGATGGTTGTCAGCGTGAGCGTTGACCAGTACAGGCTGTAAATGTACTTTCTAGACAGGCGCCCGTACTCCGGGATGGACACGTTGGGGTAGACCCAAGAGTCTGTTCCAAATCCGATGAGCTTTGAAATTGCAAAGTATATACACGCATTCCAGTGGATGATGATAAGAATGTACAAGACAAGGTTCCCAATACGGAACATGTTGGGATAATTTGTCCTGGTTTCGGTACGGTCAAAAAACTCAAACAGCCGAGAAATCCTCAGCAAGCGGTTAAATCGCAGCTCAGGGTAGTTCAACCCAAACTTCAGATATGCCAGGTCTGTTGGCACAAGGGACAGCACATCCAGTTTGAACTGCAAAGTTTTGGTATAGTGATCTCGCAATTTCTTTTCATCCTGAACTAGCAAGCCTTGTTCAAGGAAGCCTTCAAAGAATAAAAGTACATATTTTACTCGTTAGAATAAAAGTGCCATCAACAGTACTGACTGACTTACATTGCAGACACCTGAGAAGATTAAAATTTGTACTGATCTGCATACAGACACTGATACACTATGAATTCATTTAATGAAAAATATTTCATTGCAAATGCAGATATTTCAATGAAGTTTCGAAGCTGACATATAATGATGAGCAGCAATGTCTCCATGATTACCACCATGCTCTCTGTAGGTTTACACTCTGTTCTGGGACAAGCTGTTACCTTTTTCTTTTAGGTATGTTTGCAGAAAGAAAGGAGAGATTCAAATGTGTCATGTTTTTGTGAATCATTGGCATGACTCATAACTAAAATTAAGCAAGTGCTAAGCAATTGTGTGTAACACCAGAGTGGAATATTTTTAAATACATACCAAGAAGAAGTAGGCATAATGGATTGTTGGAAACTTTTTTCCAAACAATATAGATACCATTGAGATAAAAAAACCCAGTTTCCACCTCCCTGAGCTATGCTTTCCCTCTTGTGTCCAATGTTATAAGCAGAATTTTGTACACTGGTATTTCTTCATTCAAAAGACTTTGGAAAGTTTTAGATTTCAGGAAATTATAGTAGTAGAAGAAAAACTACGGTAAGAGACCTTAAAGCAAACTGCATCTGTGTACAGCTGCAGCGCTGGTTTGTACCTCTGACAGCTCAAGGCACTGGAAATGTTCCACAGGGAAGAGCCTGTGCACTGCAAAATACTTGCTGCAATTGCAAGAAGTCCAGCTGTCTGCCCACTAGGCCAGACAGGAGGGAAAGTCCACTGAGTGAGAAGCAAAACATTCCCAATATATCAAGGATTATCACAGTTTGCTAATCCCTGAGCAATCAGGGAAGCATCTGCTAAGGAAGACCAAGCTGCATGTCTTCGTGCCCTACACACCACAGCTGTGTTTCTGGAATGTATGCCTATTTGTGCAGTTGCCTCCTCATATATGTGTGTATCTGTCTCTGGGTATCTGCAAACTGGAAGTTTTTGTGACTGGGTGGCTACAAATGGAAGTAGTTCTTGTGTCATGACTGCCTTACCGCCCAGAAAACTGCTGGAAAACTGCTCAAGTATGTCCTTAACATTAACAGAGTAATGCAACTAAACAGAAAAGTTGGCCAGGCAGATGAATTTCTGGCTCACAGTTAAATTTTAAATTTGAAAACCCCTTCCTCCTGAAGGGAGATAAAAGCCTTCAACTCTTCTTTGTCCCCTTATAGAACTGAAGTCCTATAGTAAAACCTTTTGAAAGCATCAAAATGTGGGTATGCTAAACTCAACCAGCTGCTGAGACATGAATCTTTTCTGCTTCACAGGGCACAGTCACCAAATAGGTGAAATGCAGCAAAACTGGTCCTGCAGCTAGACAGAACTGCACCATGGAGAAGCTGTGCAGACCACAGCAGTTGCAGGGTTACCTAGATCGCATTTCAAAGCCAGTCTCTGCCTTTAGACAGCAGGGAGTCACACT
>NW_009937103.1:67213-72715 GCF_000696875.1 Nestor notabilis
GGGTTTCCATGACCTCTGTCCCAAAGGCAGATGGACCCTGCAGACTTACAGGAAAGGGCAGCAGGCACAGAGCCAAGAGAGGTTGTTCAGAGAGTTGACAAAGATTTCAGCACCTAAATGAAGTGACTTCCTTATTTGAGTGCCTGAAACTGCAGCTGACATCAGCACTGAAGCATTCAGGAGATCTTTGTGGCAATTCTGCAGTTCCAATCCAGGCCTGCAAAGCTGACCTCCTAACCATACTTTAATAGCCAGACAATCATTACCAGGACAGACTGTGGAAATGTGTAATTTGCACTGCCTGGATATACCCAATTTTTTTCCCATTACAATAACAAATGTAACTGCAGAAGAGACATCTAGTTGGCAGAGTTGACATTTCAACTACACAAAGAACATGAAGTCCCTCCATCCCTCCACAAACGCAGCAGTCCTGTGATTGAGGCTGCTGTCTGAAAGAGACTTTCCTGTTGAACAAGGTACTTGCTAAGTTTAAGAATTTGGCTTGCTATGAGTTGTGCACTTCCCAGCGTGACAGCATTTTTAGCCTCCGTTTTATAATTCTGTTTACGACTTGCCACAAGTAATAATTAATGTCAAGCTGTCAACATGATAAAAAAAAAGAAGAAAAAAGAAAATGTAAAAACCAAAGATTGAAAAGAACTCTTATTTGTTTAAAGATCAGTGTGGTTCTGGACCTCTTCAAGGGACTTTTGGGGGCTGAGTCCATACCATAAAATGGAACAAGCCAGGAAACATTTTCTGGCCCTGAGACCAACTACCATGACAGCTTCTATTCACATGTAAGCTCTCACAGCCTCCTCTAACAATAACACCATGAACAACACCCAACCTCTGCTGTCCTTTCAGCTGTGCCCAGACACTGCCCTGAGGGAGTGCTAGTTGGCACGGACCAAACTGCCTGCACCAAAGTACATCATAGAATCACAGAATCGTATCAAGGACTATTGTAGCAATTTAATGGTATGGATGACTGTATGGTATTGCTTAGGCCTATGTTATGATCTTATTTAGTTTGAAACAGATATTCTTTTAAGGCTAGGATCTGTATTAGCTGAGCATGCTATAATATGAAATCTTCTCAGCCTGTCTGGTCTACAGAAACAAGGACAGGAAGCTGAAGAGAACCACTTCACACATGACATGGCACAGACTTCAGACATCCTTTAGGTTCACACTTTCTTCAGGAAGGCAGGACCTAAGCAGAGGTGCCTGGGATAATCCCATACCACCACCCTCCTGGGTTAACCCTGTAACACCACCAGGCAGTGGGAGCCCCAGCCAGGACCTCACAGAGGCTGCAGGAAATTCAGCTGGTGGTTCCAGGCAGAAGACTGCAGACCAGAGGCTGAGATGGTGCCAGGTCTTGCACTTGACTGACTCAATAATCACTTCCGAGCAGGATGCTGCACAACTTGGCTAGGAAAGCAGCGCTTGTGGGGTGCAGTTGGTTTCTTGCCCAATCTAATGAACACAAGCAATATATCACACAGAGAGTGACTGCGACATGGGAGGAGCCTTATTCTTTCTTCCCCAGGCAGCCTGTTAGGGTGGCTGTTCAGTCAGTGTTTGGCATACCTATCAAGCACTGCCAGAAATGAATTCAGAGAGAAGTGAAGTGCAAGTGTTGGGATGTCCAGCTTTAAAACAATCCAAGCTGGTCAGACACTTCATCTTCCCAAAGCCTCCACTGCTGAGCTCTGCTGTAGACAGGATATTACACCAGTCCGATCCTACAAGGATCCTTTATATCCATGCTGCATCTGAAAACACTGTAAAACCCCAGAAGGACTCACCTGTTCTGAATCTCACAAACATGTCAAAAATATAGATGATATCAGAGGCATAATCCAAGAACAGCCATAATTTAATGTGGTCCTCTTGTAGCTCATCAAAGCAGGCTCTAAAGAAAGAAAGACACACACACATACAAAAATTCCACCAGCTGCATAAGAAGAGTACTTGCAGTGTGTTAGTGCACATTACTGGCACTGAAAAATTACAGGCAGCATATCTCCATGCCCAGACACCTGCACACTAGAGCTATGTCTAAACAGACACTAGGATCTTTCAGAATTCAAAGGTGTTCAGGCCAGGAACAAAACTTGAACACATATATGCCACACATGCGGCATACACAAATCCCTACAATTACACATGCATCGGATTTTGTGGGATACACATTTCCATCAAGATAGGTAATTCCCAAATACAAGATTTGTTTCTGAATGGCAAGCTATCCTCATCTGTCCCAGCCATCTGACACAGCGTAAGTTAACCATTTCCACAGGACTCCATTACTTTGACTCAATCTGTTTTCCACATTTTACAAGGGAAAATAAATACTCGAGTAAAACCTTCCTGCCCTTCAAGCATCTACAGATGCCTAGTGTTAGTTTAAGATCACCCAGCACTGCCCAGACCCCTCTCTTCTGTTCTCTACTGGGTGACTAGAAGACCTATGTCTAGCAGTGGCTGCTGAGCCTAGTGACCAAAGCCTTATCTCTGCATCTAGCCAGCAGGTGGCACACAGAGCCCACAGCCAGCGCTCATGAGGATGCTCATCGCAAGTTACAACACACTGACTGCGAGAAAAAGATAAACACCTGCCGCCTATTCCCAGTCGTATGTATATCCTGTATCCCGAAGGGTATATAGACTGTAAATCTTCTAGGCAAGCCACCCAAAAAATACCATAGGGAAATAAGAGGATGATTTACACAGGAAACGAGACACTAAATTTGAAACCTAAAGTTATTAAGTTAAAGCCATACCTGCACACCAGCATACACCAGTTATAGAACACGGGTGCTGCAATTATGGTCAGCCAGTTGTAGTAAATATTGCTTGAAGGATCTATCACAAAGATTTCGTTTTTCTTCCTGGAAAGTAAAACGTGAAGGTTTACACTGGATATGTGACGAAGTGACCCTGCTGGACCTCCCTCTTCTGGAGGCTGCTCATCTCATGATGAACTCACAGCTGCCAAAGAAGAGAAAGCATCCATGCAGGCAGCTCCAGGTGAGATTTAAATATTAGCTTAATCTCATCTGACATGCTTTATTTATTTGTTTGACCCAACTTTGGAAAAAGTAAGTATGAGTGGAAAGAAAACCACAGATACTCACACTGCCCCAGTTTTTCTGCATATGACCCCCACTGAAAAAAAGTAAAATGTTAATTGTTTCTTATTACCATTCCAGCTAGAAGGCTATGGGCCATTGCTAGAAAAAGAGCCTTCCTTTGCAGATTAGTTTTAATGGGTTGGGCAAATTCTGTTCTGGAAATGACTGCATGAGCACACACTTAAACAAATAAAACACCTATGTATTGAAACACATTTATACAAGTAAGACTCTGTGTGCATACACGCATATAGTGTGTGACTAGAACTAAGACTTATTATTATGTAAAAGCAAATTTCACATATTCACAGTCCTGGCTTCCTAGGCCTCACAACAATGAAGAGATGCTAAACGAAGCGTACAGGCCTGAAATTTAAAGATTTAAAGATTTAAAAAACAGCATGGCTAATGGCACATGTAGGGTATGCTCAGAAGTGCCCTTCCCCAGCACAGGAAAAGTTGATATGGAAGAGACAGCAATTAGGCATGTTGTATGTAATCAAACGAAATATGTGTTAGTGGTTTGTGAGGTCCACAGATGCAGAAGTTATTCCAACAGTAACATGCGATATCATGATCTGTGAACTCTTATAGTAGTGTGGGGAATATGTTACTGGGCAATGCTTCATATGTATTTGTTGTGAGTTCTCCTAATCCCCAAGAATGCAAATATATTAAAATGTAATGATAATTTATTTCATATTTGTATTTCTGGCATTAACCTTGCTGAATGTCCAGATGATAATCTTAGTAAAGGAAGCAGCTTTCATTTAAAAAGTATTTACTTTGCCATCTTAGAATCATAGAATGGTTTGGGTTGGAAAGGACCTTAAGTTCCAACCCCCGTCATAGGCAGGGACACCTCGCACTAAACTATGTCACCCAAGGCTCTGTCCAACCTGGCCCTGAACACTGCCAGAGATGGAGCATTCACAACTTCCTTGGGCAACCCATTCCAGTGCCTCACCACCCTCACTGTGAAGAACTTCTTCCTTATATCTAATCTAAACTTCCCCTGTTTAAGTTTGAACCCATTACCCCTTGTCCTACCACTAGAGTCCCTAATGAAGAGTTCCTCCCCACCAGCCTTGTAGGCCCCCTTCAGATACTGGAAGGCTGCTATGAGGTCTCCACGCAGCCTTCTCTTCTCCAGGCTGAACAGCCCCAGCTTTCTCAGCCTGTCTTCATACGGGAGGTGCTCCAGACCCCTTATCATCCTCATGGCCTCCTTTGGACTTGCTCCAACAGCTCCATGTCCTTTTTATGTTGAGGACACCAGAACTGTACACAATACTCCAAGTGAGTATCAAGTGTCTTCACAACAAGTTTTGAGCCATTTTCTCTAGAAACTGTTCAGCACCTCAGAACTGGTGACCATGAAATACGGTCTTCACATGACAGAGTACAGCACCCTCTAGACCTCAAAATGTTTCTTTTCTTTGCCAAAATGTTTCAAACCCTTCTGGCTATTGCAAAGCTCAGGCTCTCACTATACAGTAATTAGAAGCCAAAAGAGAATCCTTAGAGCAAAGGCTTTCTAAGAAAATGAAGCTTTGATTAAGAAAGTCAAGATCTTGAGACCAAGCAGATTCTATCTGGGAGCGATTCCCAATTACATGTCACCATGCCTACATAGCACATGCCACCATATACATACACATAAACTTGCAGTATAGTACCCGAACATACTCCCTAACTGGAAAGTCCATTCAAATGCATATTTTTATCTGTTATCACTGATATTTTTAATGACTAAATAATAACTTATGACTAAATAATGACTACTTAATACTAAACTGCACTACATTTGGGTGAACTTTGGGGGAACAAAACAAAAGCAGGATCCATTTCTGTCCAAAGCATTCCAATGATCTTGTTTGATCACTGAAAACAGGACAGTTGCAGAAATACAGCATCTCCTAAACAGCAGAAGCAAACTTCAGTGATCATCAGTAACAAACTGCACCATATTAATTAATTAAGTATGCTAGTCAGTGTAATACCTAAACTTATAAGTAAATCTATAATTCTCTACAGGTGAGATTTTTCCTCTTAGTCTAAACCAGACTTTTGGTTCATCTGCTCTGAATTATTATGGACATTCCAGAAGAATTAAAAGTCTGTGCAGATCTGCAAAGCAGGCTGCTAACTTAAAATGCCCTCAGAGTAAAAAAGCGATCTTCAACAGCAAATCAAAGTGAGCAGAACTAGCTGAATTTCTTTTTACTGGCCTAAGAAGCTGTTGATGGCACGTCTAAACACAGGTCTTAGAGATGCAACAAGTTTGTTAGGCAATTGCACCTTTCCAAAGGGAAAAATGTATTAAAGACATGCTAGAACTTCAGTATGAACTGGA
>NW_009937104.1:0-8240 GCF_000696875.1 Nestor notabilis
CGCTGCCCGCTCGAACTGCCGCGCCACACCCCGCTCGCCCGCACTCCTGGTCACCCCTGGGCTGGGTTTTACCCACCAAGGCCGGTGTTGTCCCTCCTGGCGCCTCCCCCTGTGAGTCCCCGCTCGCCTCAGCGGAGCTGCCGGCTCCCGGGCAAGTCCTCTCGAGGACTTGAGGCTCCCTCGGTGGCTCTCCCCGCTCCGAAATGAGGTTCCGGGGTGGTGAGCTTCCCCCCGCTCCGCTGTTCAAGGCGTCCTCTCAGGAGATACTCACCTCGGCAATTGACCGTTAGTGATCAATGATGGCCCGTTTAAATCTGCCACCGTCACTCCTGGCTCCATGGTTGCATCATCCCCAGCAAAGCAGCGCTGATGAAAGTCTGGCTCGCTACACTGGGACCACCTTCTAGAAATGTATTAACTCCTCATCCCTATGACCACATCTCCCAGTAATCACCCAGCAACCCTTGTCCATCCCCACACTTAGAAGGCTCTCCTCTATTCCGATGTTCCTCACCCCCAATTCAAGAACAAGTAGGCGTGAGGTTTGGAGTACCGTGATCAGAAACTCCTGTCCTTACCAGTTCAGTCAGTGCTCATACTGCTTTCCCCCTTGAAAAGGGGTCTGAAAAACAGAGGAAGAATCACACTAATTCTTGACAATTTGAAGCCAAAAGATGTTGTCATTGCCACCACAATGTGAAAACAGTGGTGGTTATAGCAGGCACCCCAAAACATGGCAAAAGACAACCTCCTGAAAAAACACCATATCATGGGGATAAAAGAATCTCTAGAGTGAATATAGGGAGTGGGAGGAATTCTCTCTAGTTTTCCAGTTGAAGCAGCTCCTTTGTACACACAATATTAAAAGATTGACTGAGAAGGAGCGTGGGAGTGAAGAAGGAATTTTCCAGGAGGCAGAAAAGCTGATTGCTAGTCCCTGCTCTTGTATGTTCTTACACAGACTCATATTTTACCTACAAACAGCATTGAAGAAGAGGCACCAGCAAACCTTGGTACCTTGGGATTTAGCCTGCTCAGGAGCAAGCTATACCTACTAGGTCAGAAAGACACACTCAGCCGCATTCCTTCTGCCCAGCCAAGAAGGTCTTCCATGTAAAAAACATCTTCAGCAAACTGGAGGAGAGAGGGAGAGAAGCGAGACAACCATACCTCACTGGACTGATGAAGAGACAGTCCTACGGAGTGAAATGGATTTCAAGTGTTTCAGGTAGAAAAGGGAATTGGCCAGTGTCCCGCATGATAGGCCAACCCTCAAACTACCCAGGTGGTGTATAAAAACAGCAGCACCACCTCCTTGTTTGGGGATTGCAAGGTTTTTTTGCGGAGCAAATTTCAGCCCTGAGATTGCCTACCAGCCTATAATGTCTTGTGCAAATGACAGAAAATGCACGTATTTGAGGAGCAAGCAGGGCTTATGCATGAGAGGTAATAAACTTCTCACTTTTGAAAATTCATAAATAAACTGAAACTTCAGAAAATGAAATTTTGTTGAAACTCTCAGCCTGTGAGCTTTGGGGGGTTTAGCAACAATTAGCTAGATTGGCAACAATTTCATTTGTTTCTATATTAAAGGTTATGGCAGTGTCAAATAATGTGTCTGTGTGTACCAGTACAGTACTGCATGTACTGTACCTAGAAATCACTTATCTGAGTTGCATTATGAAATGTTTTGAAGTACTTCAAGGGGTCTTCAGCTTACTGAAGTGAACTCATTACAGACATTGAGTTAAACTCCTTTGGGGTGAGCTCCTTTGGATATCTCGGGTGTTAGTTGTAAAATCTATTATTTGACTATGCATAAACCTCTGGAAATGTCAGTCATTAGTTCAGCCCAAGACTCCAGTTTCTACTCTTGTTTTTACTCTTCTGACATAAGCTTACCATAATCCTCTTAATAACTATGTGTTCTGTTTACAATATTTTGAGCAATATCAGCCCTAAGCCACTACTTTTTTCCAGTTGTTTAACGAAGATTAATTCTATTAGCACTCAAAGGGTGTTCTTTTCCTATGTTTAGTTACAGTTCTGCTGAGATTTTTTAAAAAGCCTAAGGGAGATGGTTATCCAAATACCAATCAATTTCAATGAAAATAGGTTACATAACACAGGCCACTGGAGAATTCTAGCTTTGATTATACCTGCAGTCCTAAGTTCAGCTCTTGAAATGCATTGTGCATATCTGCATACTGGCTTGGGAACAAGTCTTGAATCATACTACCAAAAAAAAGGTGAAAGAGATACGCGAGTGACTAAAATAGAAAAAAGAAAAAAGAAATCATATGCATCACATAGTATCATGTATGGGCTGAGGGCAAGGACGTTATGTTAGCAAAAAGGGACTCAGGCAGTGCCTCCCTCTTTAGTGCTGCTCCAGGATCACAAAAGCAGGGTTTTCCCTCAACAACTTCCATTTTGTCCCATTTCTTCTCGTTATCCCACCCTAAAACTTCATACTGAACCAGATCCTCAGGATCCAGCCAGGGGAAAGGTTCACCTCCCTTAAGGATTTGTCACCATGTTTTGTTTACTACCGTTAACTGTTTAAAACTGGCAGAAATCTCTTTACAGGGTGAACTATGATAAATTCAATCCCCTATAGAGCTCACAGGGACCTCAGCATCAAAGAAGCCAGAATTAGAGAACACATTAAATAAAATGTTTCTATATTTATAGCAAATATGCCTGACACAGATGGCTGAGCTAAATATCTGATGAGACATTTCCCAGCCCTGTGACTCCATGGTTTGCTGAGGACTGGTTCTCATGTAAGGGATGTGAATGAACACAAACTTCTCACAAACATTGACTTTAAATGATGTTTGGTCTCACTGGGTACTGCTTCTTTTTTGCACAGGTGACTATTAACACTGCTCTTGACCTCCTCTGTTCCCCACAGAGACTCTGCTTAGGAAGGCACTGATCTTTTCCCATGCTGAGAAGGCATGAGGAACTGCACTTTCCCTAAGCACTGTTGGCAGGGAGGAGGACAGCAAGAGAAAGAGTCCTCTGGGAGCATCAAAAATACCTAGAATGCTCTGGCTTCTTTTAATCACTGAATACAAATGACCTAAAATGACCCTAAAGATAATCCACCTCCAAAAAAAGAAAACAAAAAAATGAGGCAAGCAGGGAGAAGGGAGGGTTATGAAGACATCCCTTTGAAAAACTTTGCCCCCTTACAAAGGCTGGAGGACAGAATTTGAAGGTACGAGTGGTGATGGTAAAAGTGGCAGCTTTCCAGTATCAGTGTTGTCAGTTTATCCTGAAAAGTTGACCTTTTCAAACTAGCGCTGAATCTTTTCTTTTTCTATATGACAGCATTTTGCCTTTCTGTGGAAACAGTTCCCTAATAGGCTTTCTCTTGGTCGTTTATTACACATCGAGTGCTAGGTTTGGTTTCTAATAGTTCCTTTTCATCTAGCTGCCTACTGCTGACTGTGGAAAGTGTAGGTTTGGCTCCACTGATGGCTCTCTGTAATGGCTGTGATTACACCCTCTGCATCTTCTTCACAGTGCCAGCCTTTCAATTGAACAGCACATTATGCCTGGATAAGACTCAAAGAGCAGCTTAATATCAGGGTTCTCTGGAGCTATAATAACTGGTTCAAGATCGAACAGATAAAACCACATCAATATTTCTGTATGGTACATGAGGTAAAACACATCAATCCTGCATATATCTATCCGTGAGTTAAAGCTGTATTTTACCATTGCTCTGGGGGAAGAGGGATGAAAATATACCAATGTCATCAGAAGGTCCAGAGAGCAGCAAGTATAAACCAACATGTTGCCTGCTGCATGCATCAGTGGCATAGTCTCTTCATGTCAAACTCAGCAGATCACTTTGCAAGTCACCATTCCTAAGCAGGTAACCCTTTAAACCTAAAAAATGTGATTCTGCAGAATATTTCACACTAGTTGGACTCAGCTAGGGTATGTTGCTGTAAGCACAAACAGAACGGTGCCTCCATGGGGGGGATGTGGAGAGAAGCTGGACATGAAAGAGAAACTGCTTGTGAATTTTTAAACTGTATAAATTTACTGCTCTGTTTTGTAATCCTGAAATGTTAAGAAAACAGGCCCAGAACAGAAAATAGAAAAGGAAATTAAAAGGCAGTAATTCATTTGCTTTTGGTTATTTAGTTTACATTCTGAGTTTTTTTCTGTGTACAGGTAAAGCTTATAAAGAGAATTTTTCAGCTGAACTTCAGTTCTGTTGCATTTTGCTGATTCTCAAAACTTGGAAGTGGCTTTAAAAACACCAAATTTTGTAATGATTTTTCATGAAGGAAGAAAGGATGGCAGAGCTGTTGTCAATACCTGTATTCAAACCTCACTTCAGCTCCAGTTCTAAGAATAAGTCAGTACATACACACCAAAAACTTCAATCAAAGCAGTAGTGGTGTTTGTGTGAAAAGCTAAGAAAATGCTGGGGGCAGTTTTCAGAAAGGGTTGGACTGTGGGACCTTTTTGTCACACCGGTCTTTCAGACTGTGCTGTCCACAGGACCCGTCTCATACAGGTTGTGTCCCTATCAGCAGGCAGTGCGGGTGAGTGAGAGCAAGCCTCCATAAAGTAACTAGTGTTGAGGACCTGATGTTCTCAAGGTGCATATTTCAGAGTGGGTTTTACTTTGGAGGGTCACTTCAACCTAGCTGTCTTCTGCCTATTTGTGGCTAGAAACCATTAGATGTAGAAACCATTAGGTCTGGATCAGACCTTTCAATTTAGTTTCTTTTGAAAGGCATCCAGTTCATTTACTCTGAGATTGCTCTATGTTGCAAAGCAAAGAGCAAGTGGAGGCAACTGAGAGGTTTACTTCAGTAACACACAACCACTCCGAACTCAAATGTGAATGTAGATCCACCCTCAACATCAAAGAAGCTACTCGCTGAATGGCTTGATGATGTGAAGTGCTGAAGTAGTATGTAGAACACTGGACTTCATTTAAATAGGCAGCACGTAAGTCCACCAAGATATCTCTGTTCTTAGCTTTTTGCTACAGAACAGCTCATTAAAACAGATCTTTCAAAACACCAAGCAGTACTGCACGGAAGCCAAATCCTGGCATTTATACAGTAAAGCTGCACGTACCATATAAGTACACCTTTCAAGACATTGTGAATTTTGTACCACAAAATTTCCACTTGTCTCCAAAAAACAAATCTGACCATTTCAATCCAAAGTTTAACTCCACCGAGAGGCTGCACCTGCACTGGAATAACTGCTGGTGCGTGGAACCACAGAGGGGCACTGTGATTGTTCAGCAGAGCCAATGTCATCTGTTCGCTTTTCCACCTGCCATCAGCAAAGACCTGGATCTGACAGCAGCCAGAAAAACCACACAAGTTTTGTTCCTCCCAGGCTGCTCTGTTCCCTGAGTGTTGCTATGTCACTGAGGCACACACTTAGGGGAACTGCCATCAGAGACATCAGGAGTGACAGGCGGCACAAATTTCTAAGGATCCTCACAAGTCTCGTGCTGGTTTTAAGAAAAACTAGCTTCGAAATATTTTTTTTCATTATTTTTTTTTTTGTAAACAGGCTCTGGCAACCTTACTGGAGCTGACATGAATTACCCAGCTAAAGCCTGAGATACAGCGTGTGAGAGAAAGTGCTCCCATGAAAAACACACTGGTGTTATGTGTCTGGTTCCCAGAACTCTGATGCCTCCTTTTGCGTCCACCATCAGCAATGCAATCATTCAAATAAGCTGAAATCAATCATATAATGAGTCCCACCATATGATACTTATCTTTGAGGGGAATGAATAAATCATTGTGCCTTTGACAGGGTATTTATGCCATAAATTGACCTAGGAAGTGGCATGGCAACACTTTGATAGTTATGGCTGTGATAGTGACAATTTAGGAATGAATGCATCTTTGTGCTTTGACCAGTTCAAATCCTGGCACCTGTTGAAACTAAAACTGTGCAGGGAAAAAATCCTGCCGCTAATAAAGACGTTGGAAACAAAACGGAGAGCTGTCAGAGGAGAATGCAGAGAAGGCCTGATGCATAACCCCCCTGCCAGGAGGAAGCATACCTGGGAGCAACAGGAAACTGATAAGCTCCTTTCTCTTCGGTGACAGAGCAAAGCTTGCAGGTCTGAACGGAGAGCAATCACTGGTATTCACCTTTCAGCACTGAGCCACAGTCTGTAGTGAGGACCACTCTCAAACCAATCATATTCTTCCTTTGGGCATTTCTCCATTTCCCACTGCTCTCTGTCCATACTCAGCATGTTTCTCATTTATAATTAATATTTTCATAAATAATGCAGTCAGAAAAGCATAGATTTGTGGTAAATGGCCAAGTCTGTCCTTCTGGCCAATATCAAATAGTCTATACTTACACCTGACTATTATGAATGGTTAGAGGCAAGCTTTATTTGCTCAGAATAAACTAAAACTGAATGTGAAGGTAGCTGCCTTTTGCTTTGGATTTGTTTTTTGTATCTACCATCTGCAAGCTTTGTGTCCTGAACAATATGATATTGAAGACATCAAACGCTGAGTGACATCAGCCTGCCAATCTTTATTCTTGCTGTAGTGATTTTTAGTGCTAAACCCATTATTTTTAAGAGAGTACTGTAGGTTTGAACAAAGCATTATAACAGATCTTCAGGGGTTCTGGAAACTGTAGACAGGATAAGTTATTTGTGGGGTATAAAGGAGACAGACAGTGGTATAAAAAATCTGTTATAAGCAATTACATATTTGTATCATAACTTCTATTACATATGCACAAAATTTTATGTATTATACATATAAATAGAAATAAAAAATGTTAAAATGTAAGTAAATAAAGTATGAAGTAAATAAAATATATAAATACAAATGTGTATTAACATACATAGACACACAGCTCTTCTTTTTTCTTTGAATGGTTGGTGCCTCTCTGGAACCTCCTAATTGCAGTACTTATGGTTACAAATCTCTATACTTGGTACTCGAGACATGATTCAAAATAATCGTGTGGGATAAGTTAATAGTGTTATCCCTATTTATCAAAATATAAAGCTGAGGCATAGGGTTAGATATTAACACAGGCCATCTATGTTTTAGCACTGGATTCAAAGATGCCTTCAGAACCATAAATCAAATTCCCTGTTCTCATAGTTGATTGTGTCGCAGATTTTATTTCATGAACTGATCTGTTTTTATCTGGAAAGTGTTAGAGATTTTTTGCTCACACAGCTCCTTTGGAAGATTGTTCCCAAGCCCTGCAGCTCCAATGTTTGCAAGTGTTTTCTAATTTCTAGTCTAAGTGTATTCCTTACTAGTTTACAGCCTTTTATTCTTATGTCAATATTGTTCTTTAGTTAACTACTTTTTCTCTTCTCTGATGTTTAGTCTCTTGACATATCTGTAAAGCACAATAATTCCCTCTCTCAACCTTTGTTTTCTTTGGCTAAACAAACAGAGCTCTTTGTTTCTTCTTGCAAAATAGTCTGTTCTTTCCCCTGATTACTGTAGAAAACCTCTGTAGCTACTAAAACTTGAACTCACCTCATTTTAACATAGGTTCTTTATCAGATGCATCTTGTTCAACAACATTCATCATTTCCATCATTACTGGAAACACAACAGCTGGAATAACATTTGTCTTTTCTTCATGGCTGCATCATAAAGGTGACTTAGAGACTTTCCATACTACATCCTCTCTTCTAAGTGGACACCCTCTCTGCTTCTAACAGGTCTGACTCCTTGCTATATAGCTAATAACATCTGGTTATTTGTAGGTATTGTGTGCATGGTCTTGCACTTTTCCAATTAAACTTCATCCTGTTCCTATGAATTAATCTGATCTGTAAACTATCATGTAAGCTTTCTTCCTGACATTGGTTCCACACGCTTTTGTACCAATAAATACGGACAACTGGCTCACACTTCTTGTGATTGTTCATGAAAGAAAACACTGAACAAGTGATTATTAGGTCTATCCCAGGAAATTCTGCCCATAATTTCTCTTCAGCCTCATACTTCTGAGTGGGTTAGGGCCACCACATTTTCTCAGGTAGAGAATCTTGGCAAAAAAGGGTATTGGACACTGTCACTCTCTGAATTTTGTCTCCTTTTCCATTGCCTCCAAGTCTTTCTTGAAAAACTTTCTTGAAAGCCATAATGAGAGTTCAAGCTACTCTTCAAAGAGTGTCCTGCATGGTCCTCTGTTGAGCTATCCCCCACCCTCCAGTACAGCAGTCTTTTCCTTTTCCA
>NW_009937105.1:0-11989 GCF_000696875.1 Nestor notabilis
GCAATGCCCTGGTCATTCTGGCGTTCGTGGCGGACCGGACCCTCCGCACACACGGCAACTTTTTCTTCCTCAACCTGGCCATCGCTGACCTCCTGGTGGGTGAGTTCTAGGGCGCCGGGAGGGGCAGAGGGCAGCGGCCCGCGGGGCTGCCGGTGTCACCGCCGAGCTCTGTCTGCAGGAGGCTTCTGCATCCCCCTCTACATCCCCTACGTGCTGACGGGCAAGTAGAGACTCGGGCGGGGGGCTTTGGTGCAGAGGAAAGCAGGCAGCCTCAGTGTTCAACATCGTCCTCATCAGCTTCGACAGGTTCATCTCTGTCACCAGAGCGGTAAGGGCTGGGCTGGGCTGGGCAGGGCTCGGGGCTAGGGCAGGCTGCCCTGTCGAGCAGGAGGATTTGCTTCAGTCACCTGGCTCTCAGCCCCATCGCACCTCACTCAAACGCCCCAGCAGAGGGGTGAATCAAGGCAGTTTCCTTCGGTCCTGGAAATAGTCCTGGGAGTCATGAGCTTTGGTATGAAAGACATCTGCTTCTCATTTTCACATTGGAAGAGGTACTCTGCTGTACCAGCCCACACAGCCTTAGGTGCTGCTGTTCCAGCTAAGTACGAGAGAGGTTTCACTCTTCTACACACACTTCTTGGTTATTTTTCAGTCCCAGTGTTCCACCCACATTTCCTTAAAATGTTAATTTAGCTTCATTGCTTATTCTAAGTCACACTAAAAGACAATTATGTTTTTTTGGCAAACAGTACAAAGAGGCTGCAAGATAATTTTAACAGTTTATATGCAACTTGATGTTTTACTAAATTATTTTTGAAGAGGGAGAAATGAACAGATTAATTCGTAAACAGTCAACGCACAGAATTCCTTTATTTTCCAGGTTCTGAATTAGCCATGATTTTTGCTTTCATCAAATAAACTCAGAACTATACCAATAGTATAAACTAGATGGTTTCAGCAAGGAAAACTGGTTATAATAAATTATAATAATCAGACACTTTTAAATATTTCAAATCAATCCCCATATAAAAATCCCTCCCCAGGCAAGAGTACAGAAGCTGCCAGTTGGGTCAGAGCAGTGTAAGGACATATAAACAGGAATTTATGAAGTTCTAAATTATTCTCTATATCAATAAAAATGCTAATCTTCCTGCAAGACTGCCCCTGCAATCATTCATCGCTTTCTTAGGGATTGCAAAATCAGACCTGATTCAGACAAACTCGGGATTCCTAAGCTTTGTGGGTACTCTCTCAGACCACCATTGGCTTTGGAGAGTGAGATCCACAGACTGGGGCAGTAAACATGAATTGTGTACAGAATTCAAGCTTGAGGACTTCATAACCCAAAACACTGTGTGGCCACAGTAGAGTTCTGAAGATTGAATTCCAATTTACTATATGAACGTTGTCCAGTACACCAGGGAATTAGGCTATTGAGACGATCATCTTGATTTTAAGATTCTACTGAATGTTACTGCTCATATGGTTTACTGACATAATTTTTTTGTACCTTAGTTGCTTTATTTTCTAAATAAGGGAAATCAGTTACTCTTCCTGTAAAGCACTTTGCAGACCACAACACTCCATCTATGCATCTTAATTGCAGGTAAGATTTCTGCAAGTCTTCAAAAAAGAAGGTCATAAAAGAATGAAATTAAGGGTATCAAACAAAAGTAAAAGCTGTTACCCATTAACTTTCTTGTGGTCTGATTTTCACATTAAGGAAAAAAAAAAAGGCTGTCTTTCCACAAAGCAGAAAGAACGTAAGTTGCATGGGTGTTCTAGGAATTCACATCCTTTTATGTATTTTAAATTAAATTATTTAGAAATTCTAAATAAGTGGATTTTGAAGTGCTGTTTTTAGATGTTATGTAAATTGGTGTCACAAGTAATGCAACTGAACTGGTGACAACCACTTCTAGGAATAGCGGCAGTTGTTTGCCTTGGAAAAGCCTCGGTTTTCTAGCTTTTAAGATCTGATGCACATTCTCCAAACATATCCAGCCACCTTGGTACTGTTTGTTGGAATGCCTATTTTAGAAACAGCTTTTCTGTGGTACTGGTAAGCTCGGTATAACCCTTCACCTCTAAACCAATATATTATCAACCCTCGCAAGTGACTGAGGGAGCCATATCCTAAGATAGCCATGTTTAAGATACTAGTAATGTATGTGACTTGACTTCTGTCTCTTTCAGGTCAGTTACCAGGCTCAGAAGGGGATGACCAGAAATGCAGTGCTAAAGATGATCACTGTATGGATTGCTGCTTTTCTTCTCTATGGTCCGGCCATTCTCAGTTGGGAGCACATTGCCCAAAAGAGTATTCTCCCTGAAGGAGAATGTCATGCAGAATTCTTCTACAACTGGTATTTCCTAATGATTGCTTCTACTATTGAATTCTTTACACCCTTCATCACTGTTACATACTTTAACTTAAGTATTTACCTCAACATCAGGAAACGCACATCCCTCAGGAAAGAAAACCTATCACCTGGTCAAGAGGACTGTGAAAGGAGTTTCCACGGGGAAAAAAGGGAACACACTATATTTTTTGTAAAACCTGCAAACAGACACAAACATGAGAAGAGTGCAAGCAGCTGTTCTCCCCCCAAAAAGGCCTGTTCTCCCCCCAAAAAGGCTTCAAGAGTTAGCCAGCACACGCCTGGCAATCAGTCATTAAATCTGAACGTCAATCAAGACCTTCCACCACTCCAGGTGGAAGTTGAGACCAAGTCTCATAGGAGTGGTTTCTACAAAACTACAGAAGGCATATACAGCACTACCAGCAGAGTGGACATGGCTAACACTATGACAGATTTAGACTTTCCCGGGATAAGAGAGTAGCAAAGTCTTTAGCAATTATTGTCTGTGTGTTTGGTTTGTGTTGGGCTCCATATACACTTTTGATGATCATCAGAGCAGCCTGCCATGGCCACTGCGTGCAGTATTCATTCTATGAGACTTCATTTTGGCTTCTGTGGGTGAATTCAGCCATTAACCCTATTCTATACCCTCTGTGTCACATGAGCTTCAGAAAAGCCTTTATAAAACTCCTGTGTCCAGGAAAAGCCAAAATTCATCCCCATATTTTTATGTGAAGTGTGAAATATCTTCTTTTCAGTGGGAGCATGAACTGGCTAATACTCACCTGCAAATATTATAATCATCAACATAGCTGGAGAAATCACAGCAGTGAAAAGAAAGGTGATTTCTCAAAGCTTTTTGGGCATTATGCCAACGGTATATTTTCTAGTGATGGTGCGCTAGCATTACAGTGCTGAAAAGGGAGTACAACATTTATGGCCAGTAATATGAGTTCAGGCTCTCTCACTTTTCATAACTGTAAATACTGTTGCTAAGGAATTTCATAAAGTCTTAACCTTGGATCTGTTACATTTTACCCCCAAACCCACTCTAAGACACCAAGGGTCTCAGATGTTAAGTGTATGATGCTTTTCCCTCCACTTAGTGACAAGCCAGATGAGATAATGACCAATGCAAAAGTCTAAATACTGGTGTCTAGGAAAAGCATGGGACAAGAGGGACCAGACTGGTCAGGTTACCAGAGCAGCTTAACAATTGTAGCAGGTAAGGGAGCACTTACTTCAGCGGAAAAGGTGACTGAGAAATAGTAGAACTAAGTTCAGTAATGGGAATAAAAAACGGGTTTGAGCTCTCTGATGGAAGCTATGAGAATTGAAAGGGTTTATACACTGCAAGAGTTTTACCATGAGTTTCCCATCTTAGCTATTATTTCCTTCCTGCCCTCTGTCAGGATTCTCCACGGGCAGGAATCTACTCAAGTAGACTCTGCTCCTCCTTACAGGATGGACAGGTATTACTTTTCTATCTTTTGCTGTACGTATTGAGTAAGCATGATTGGTCTGAGATCTATGTCAGACATACCTTGCTATAGACATAGCTTTACGTAAACTTCCCTTGGAGTAATTTTTACATTTCAAGTTAGACTTTTACTAGTTCTGGCCAGTTCTGAAAAAATGTTGTTTTCCCCTAGCCCACCCATTGGATTTATTCATCAAGTCATAGTGATGAAAACAAAAGTGAAGTGTTCTGACATTTTCCAAGTCATGCATCATGAACAGCACAACTTAGAAAAGTATGCTAAAATTTACAGCCTTGCTATTGTGTGTTTGAGAACCAAGAACCAACAGCTACATACTGTTCTTGCCATTCTGCCTCTGCCACTAGAGAAGCTCACGCAGGTAGATTCAGAGTTTTGACTAGGTTTGTCCTAGAAGAGTTACGAATTTGAACATCACTTGTGATACAAGTTTGTTTCCGCCATCATAAGCCTTTTCTGCATAGCTTAACAGACACTTTACTGGCAGGTGATAGCTATTGAACAGCTGTAGTAGTCCATTGCTACAGCCAAAATGCATATTAGTACAGTTGATCTTAAAAGTTTACAGACAGTATTTTGAAATCCTTTACTTTGTAAAATTTCAATAAAAGCAGTTAAGAACTGTGGACGAGTCATGGCTTTGTAGCCTTAACAAGTGGTACATGGGAAAAAGCACTAGCTACATCATTTGGGTTACTGCAGTTGAAACCACCACAAAACTGTTATTCAAAGACAATTCCTAAGTTACAAGGAACAACCTTGAGCATTAAACAAACATGATTAGCAAATACTGTATACTAGGAGGCATACTGCTACTACATGAATGGATCTACATGAACATGATCATCATGTTCTTCTATGCATGTTTTATAATGAAACAATCAGCTTAACAGTTTTCTTAGGAGGAACATTATCCAGATACAGAGCGACATTAAGGTTTTTCAACAGCATTAATTACACCACTTGGGCAAGTAAAGCCATTAGATCATCTCCTCATTCCTCCTCCCCTCCAAGACAGAGTTACACATCTGTAGATCAATGATCTAATTGTTATCATTGTTGTCTACTCCCTAATTCCTGTTTCTTACGATCATATTTCATAAAACAAGCTACACTAAATTACTGGAGTCTCATTCACTATCCAATCAAGCCAGGACAATTTTCACAACAGTGGTCAACTCAAGAAACAAGGAAGTTCAATCAGTTAAGCTTTAGAACATTACATTCAGTTATGTTAAAACAAAATTTCAAAGCTTTCAGCAACTGGCATTAACTTACAGACCAGACCAGTTTTCACAGGAGTTGCCATTGGCAATTGTTCTACCACTCTGATTCCTATGGCTCTTCATGTAATTGCCACTCATTACTCTAGCACAGACCTAGAAACCAGTAGGGTTTTCTACCACTCTCAAGATATGTCATAAAAACATTTTGAAATGTGAACACACATCAACTCGGCATCAGTTGGAAAAATACTGGGTTTGTAAGATAAACTTCCACATCAGAAGCATAGCAGCCTCCCAGCCTGTCCAGGTTAACTATGCTGTAATTTTTCTGTCCCTACAAAACGGAAGTTCTTCTGTTTTTATCAAAAAGTTCAACATTAACATTGGATTCAACAGTGGGCTCTGAAGAGACATGAAACAACATGTGTTAATAGCAACTTTATTGTTTCACTGGTGCAAAATCATGATACTGAATAAACTTGTGTAATGTGTTTCTCCCTAAATTTACAGTAATGAAGGTTATACATATCTATACAGCTTGCAATTTCTCTATTTTTATACTATTTGGAACAAAGTTACCTTGATAAATATGCCCTGTGCACAGTACTGGCCCTCACTGAATGTCACAGAGCCTTAATACGCAAAATATAACTTCTAGTATTGAACATGGTGCTTTAAAATTCTCCAAACATGCATTAATATATTCTAGTTTTTAGGGAAAAATATTACACTTAGTCTTAACGTGCATTAAAAGAAAAGCACAAGCAGAATCTGACATACAATAATCCCAGAAATCTGATGCTCTGTGCAAGGATCAGACAAGAGTTTCAGATGACAGTCACTGCCAGTTTAGAACTCTAGTGCTACAGAAGCAACAGTGAACAAACAGAAGAGAAATCAGAACCTGAAGAGCCCTACCATGTCACAAAGATTTCAAAGAAAGTTTCAGCCATGCTAACTGATGAAACCTGCAGTTGCTGGTCCAACCTTTCAAATTGTTAAGAGTACTCAACACAAGTGTTTGAAGTGCCAGACTGAATGAATGAATGTTAACTTGACATTTCTGAAAGGCACAACCTATGAATCTATCTTAAGAAACCCCCCCAAAAAACAAAACAAAACAACAAAAACAAACAAAAAAAAAACCCCAACACAAACACCCCCCCAAAAAAACCACCCCACATATGGTACGTAAATTAAAAGTAGTAAGTACAGTGTGTATCCTCCTAAAGAACAAGACCTTCATAAATTGGCCCCTCGGATTCTGGCGATTCCCTCCTCAGACGCAAGTGCTCCAGTGTATTGTGAAAGTGTTTGTTAATTTGTTCTGTTTCTTCAGTAGACTCAAGGTTTGGGAGATCTTCTCTTATCTTCTGTATCAGCTGATTCAAAACCTGAATTGTCACCTACAGGAGAACATAAACAGAAGCTATCAGCAAGACCTGCATAAAAGCGCATTGACATTGGCTTTAACAGACTTGTGTCTAAACTGTTGGTATTTGGACAGTTCTTAGAAATATTGGCAAGGCTGTATGCAAACAGTTGGACACAGCCTTCTCTTGTTCCTCATAGGGCTACTCTGATTTCAGAGCTTTGTGGAAATTGCCCCCTTGCCAACAAACATAAAGAGTTTAATCAGTCATTAATGTGATAGATTTATAACTTTTACTACAGCATTTCTCTCCAGTTTATTCAACACAAACTGAAAAAGCTTTAAACAAATAAAGCACAAAATCAGATTGTCTGTGCACTTTAACATAATCTGTCTCTTGCAAAAGTCAGTCAGGATGGTAATACTAGATTTAAAGTAGGTCTTAGTGACCAGTTCATTGCCTAGGAAAGCACATCTGCCTAGTGTTGAGTCCCACAGTACACAGAACTCCACTGAATCCAAAGACTGTTTCTGTGTCTGCCAAGTGTTTTGAAATTCAAAATTTTATTTTCATCTCCATCAGATACTGCATCTCCTACACTAAAGCACTACAGCAGGAAGCCAGTTCAGTTGTTGTGAAGTCAGCAAATCCCTAAAATCTCTTTAGATATTCTTTCACAAGTACAGGGTATTCATCAACATCTGCTCTTGATCAAATAATGACATTGGAGGGGATGATGGTCTCTACTTGACCGAATAGCTTTTTCAAAAAGTTTACTAGTTATCTGCTAACAGAAAGTGTATGCAACAATGATTCCAGATTGCAGATGCAGAATTTAAGCTGGTACATGAGATGTCATTATCTGTTTCTCAAAACTAAAGCTTACACCAACCATTTGATGCACTCAGCAGTGACCTTGAATACCTGTAAGGACTTTCCTTCCCTTATGTACATATTAAGTTAGGTACCCGTAAAGTTAGATGAGCAAGTAGTAAGATTTCAAGACCTAGTAAGTTTTGATCTAATAAATATTTCTGGTATCTAAGTCCCACAGTATTTAAATTCATAACTAAATGGAAAATGTTTGGTGTTTTCATCCATGTAAGAATGAAGCTTTATCCCAAATTGTACTACCATATCAAGAATTGACTACTCTTACTGCCAGAACTTGTGCCTCTTACAACTACAGAGCAAGTTGAAGACGTATGATTTGGGGTATAAGCATGAATCAAGAACTTATAGAAATCCTCTTTTAAAAAGATGCAATAGAGAGAGTGCATTTCCACTCACCGCCTCATTTTCCTTTTCATAAAAGTAGATGTATCTGTTCAGAATTTCTATGAAAAGCTGGACTTGCAGAGAGGGGTCCATGCACTGATTTGCTATCTTCAGAGCCTTCTTTAGGCATTCCATCACTCTTTTTCCTCCATGAAGCTAGAAGGAAAAAAACCGAAGGTTAGAAGAAATAACAACTTTAGGGAGCTCCAGTATCTATTCCCTTTGCACAGTTCCTGGTGGTCTACTACAAACACAAAACTACACAAACTGTGCAAACAAGCTGTCCTTGAAAGCTTGCCTTGACAGTTTTAAGTCTTGTTAAATAAGGCAGTTGTTGACGGCTCTCAATAATGAGATGAATGAACTCAATCTTGTAACACGTACACTAATGCATACTAAAAGGACTATTTCAAACACTGCTCTTTATAATTATACAGTTTATGTTGCCAGCCCTGGAGAACACACAATCATTTTTTTTTACATTTAATTGCAATAATGGGTATCTTTAATTTGGAAGTTTAGTAGTTCACATGTAAACACATCTACAATAACAGACACTGCAAAATGCAGACTGTACTTTGACAGCCAGTCTTTGACTCCGCTCCAAAGCTTGCATGGTACTTCCACCCTTAAAATTGAGTTGTCTCCATTTTTGTATGTATGCAGCTTATACTGCAGTGAGATTTAGAAGCTTTATACATTAGAATACATTTCAACAAAGTCTACATCACTAAGCGATGTATCTACTTCAGAAGCAAGTGCCTTCAGAAGGAAGGCAGAGCAATGTTACTGAGGTAGGACATGTTACACTGCTGTCCCTTTATTCTTACCTCCTCTCCATTCTTGTCAGTATTTCGGCCAGACCAAAACAGATGGGCACAAGTGCTCACAGCCCGGCACTGGTCTGGCTTCTTAAGGAGTTTAGAGGCTGCCAGTGCACACTGAGTCCTCAAAGGCTCATGGTTCTCCTCACTGAAGCACTTCATCCTCTCAAATGTCCCAATTATCAAGGTGATTGCAGCCAGCTGTGCTTTTGAATCACTAATTTCATCTTCATATAGAGAGAAGGCCTAATCAAAGGAGAATGCAAGAATCTTAATCACTGCTTTAGAACACATTAGCAAAAAACCCAAATCACACATGCCAGTGACAAGGCAGAAAAGTGTCCAGTTTTACGTAAGTTAAAAGCTTCCGGCAGGAAAATAGATCTTTCATTGAGAGTGTCAAAATTATGTTAAATCCACAGACTGGAAATAAATCTTGCAAGAAATACTTCTTAAGTGTTCATAGTAAACAAGTGTGAATCTACACACAATCTGAAGACTGAGGCTTTCCTCATTTCAAGCATTTGATTGAATATGGAACCTCTGTAGCAGCAGTAGTCTCTGGAGAGCATTTGGTTCTTTGAAACACACAGAACAGTAGAGCAGAAGTTGAATGGTAGGTCAGTGACCAGAGCAGGTAAAAACCATTGGCACTGCTGCTACATGGATAAAGAGCCTCGAGAGAAAACATGAGACTAAAAATCTTATGAATCTATGAACCATCTTGAATAGAAGGCACATAATTGTCATGCTCCTCTCATCTTCAGAATTGCGCTGTAAAAACAACTGATACAAGACAGTGAGGAAAGGCTGAGGTTATCAACTACTTGGTTTAAGAATAAGCATTAGTAGCAGTACTAGAGGAAACATTAGGACAAAGCTTGCAATGTGGGTAACATTAAATACATCGGTTCCTTAACTGACGGGGAGGATGGCAGTATTTTTGCAACAAGTAAGGCTCAAGATCAAGAAAGAGGTTGAAGTGGATTTTCACAGTAGTTTATAATTGGTTTCAATACAATGATTTTGATTAGCAAAGACCAGCATGACAGCTGTGAACACTGCAAATTTTAGAGAACTTTCAAAGAGGGCTTGTGGTCAGGACACGACCTGCTTGACAGCAGGAGCTGCAACACAGGCTTGGAAGCAGTGAAGGAGCATTATATGTTGAGAAAGCTGCACTTCTCCAGTGAGACAACTATGCAGGTGGGAGGCAGTACTGCAACATACCACATGTTGTCAAACTGAGTATTCAAATTAGAAGCAATGGAGCTTAATTCCACAGCAGCCTGGGAAGCAAGAATTAAGGTGAGGAGTTTCTACCTAGTAGCATTAGCTGTCAATAATTTCAAGATGTTTTAATCACACCAGATGGTTCAGTGTTCAGGAAACCTACCCAAGCCAAATTTAAGGTAGCACAGGACAGTGAGTGTAATAGTTGGACACTCACCTGGGACATGAACTCATAGGCCACAGTTTCATGATTCTCAAAGCCAATCTCTCCCGCAGCCAGTGCTCCTTGTAGGAAAAGGCGGAGAGGCAGCTCTGCCAGTTCAGCTTTGATTAGAGCACTGATGGTCTGATGAGCAAATGAGAAGATCTTCTGGCATTTCTTTTCCCATTTGTCATCCTAGAGAAGAGAAACAAGCCAAAGCTTGAACAAGACTATTGCTACAAAGAGAATCTAAATCATAACAAGATCTGTCAAATGCTCCGGTCTGTTTTCTTCTGTGTGCCACACCAGGTACTTACTGAAGCAGTATTAAGTGCCCTAGCAGTACTGTGTTGACCTCAGTGGGTGTTCACAAAAGTATTTCTTCCATTTACAAAAAGCGCACACCCATTTTTCCTACCAGCTCACAGAAACCTTCCTCACAAGTAACTGCAGTTACCACAGGTATGCTTAGAACATAGCTAATGAGGCTTTTGCTGAATTAAATTGAGAAAAATTCTATTCAGTCTGGACCATCAATCAGGAAGGGAAGAGAGTTTTAAAACATTCATTTTGAGGAGTGTTTTAACAAACAGTATTTTAGCTTATTTCCCCACAATATATCCTCCAATAAGGGAAAGTATGTATTTTAGCTAACTATCTCCATCAGACAACATTAAAGGGCCAAGATGGATCAGTGATTGTTTTAGTGTATGCTTTCGCAACTACTGTGTAAAGCTAACCTACAAAGAAACGCTTGCTTTTAGAAACATTAAAATAGCATATCTACAGATTTAGAAGTTGATGAATTTCAATATCTGGATTTAAATCGGTTTCATGCCAGCACTCGCAGTGTCCCAGCTCTCGGGTCTCCAACTAAAAACACATCAGCTACCTTCATGAATAAACATCTAGCCAATTTCTGCTTCACCATTCCTCAAATGCTGAGGTAACTTACCATGAATTGATAAAAATCCTACTTAAGTTAGAAAGCTCTTTATTTTTACACCTCAAGTAAAAATCTGCCTTGAGAAAAAACAAACAAAACCCTTAGCATTCTATATCAAGTTTTAGCATAGCATAGCCAGACAAATTGCCAAGGTGAGTATCTCCCGAGAGGACACCTTGAACAGCGGAGCAGGGGGAAGCTCAGTGTCCCGGAGTCTCAGTTCGGAGCGGCAAGAGCCATCGTGGGAGCCTCAAGTCCTTGAGAGGACTTGCCCATGAGCCGGCAGCTCAGCTGAGGTGAGCAGCTGACTCACAGGGAGCAGAGCCAGGAGTGACAACACCGGCCCTTGGTGGGTAAAAACCCAGCCCAGGGAGCGCGAGTGACCAGGAGCGCAGCGAACAGGGAGTGGTGCGGCAGTTTGCACAGGCAGGGCAAGCAGGATGGTGAGCACTCGCCTCAGGAGCAAAGCCCGCTCTGGGAGCTCTGCTGTGGATGCCAAGAGGAGGCTGCGGCGCAGATTTCGGATTGTAGAAACTGCCTCGACTGCTCTCTTGAGGAGAGGGTGCGCAATGGACGGGGCTGTGCTTGATGTGTGCTAGTGGAGGACCTCCAGCAGCAGGTGGCTGAGCTGCGGGAGGCTGTTGGTAAGCTAAAAGGTGCCATAGAAGTTGAGAGGAAGCTGGGCTGCTTGCTCCAGGGCCGAACCATGAAAGGGCCACAAGCGTCCATCACTGCTCACACAGGAAAGAAGGAGAGCATTAACCCAGGAAACTGGGAACTAGTAACAAATCAAAACAACAAAAATAGGAGGAAGAGGACAATTAGCAGCTAGAGGATTCCTCCTAAACCTGATGTCCACTCCCAGAACCGCTTCACAGATCTGCAGGAGGCTAATGATGAAATACCCACCACATCAAATGAACATCCTGCTGATGTACCGGTAAAGAGGATCACTACTGGTGCCTCCAGGAAACGGCAGCGGGTCATAATAGTAGAAGACTCTACTTCGAAAGCCACAGAGGTGCCCATCTGTCGGCCTGACCCT
>NW_009937106.1:0-2028 GCF_000696875.1 Nestor notabilis
TAGGCCATGCCCACTGGGTTCTTCTTCCCGCCCTCTTTGTCATAGGCCACACCCCCTTGTCCTAGGCCACGCCTCCAGGGTCCTAGTTCCCACCCACAGGTCCTAGTGCCCCCCCATATCCCCACCCACAGCACAGACCACACCCCTCAGACCTTTATTAACCCTGCCTTGGCCTCACACCCAGCCCAGACCCACCATAATGTGACCATTACGTGGGCACTGTGGGGTCTCCATCAGTCTCTGTGGACGTCCATGGTGTGTCTGTGGGTCGCTAAGAGTTGCTCTGGGGTGTCTGTGGGTCTCTCTGGGACCCTATGAGATTTCTACAGGGAGGCTATGAAGCCGAGTGGGTCTATAGGGAATCTGCTGTGGTCTATGGGGCTCTATGAGGTGTCCATGGGTTGCTCTGGGTCATTAAGGGATACATAAAAAAAAAAATAATCAAGTTAATATAAGTGACTAAATCAAACCTGAAGAAAACTGGGGGGAAAAAAAAAGTGAACAAAAAGCACATTGAAGTGAATAAAGTGGTTAAACAGTGAATAAAACTGAACAAAAGTGAACAAGCCTGAATGCAACTGGAATAAAAGGGAATGAAAGTTAAAAACAATGAGTGAAAGTCAATTAAAAAAAAAAAATCCGACTGGTGTTGGGGTTCTTAGGGGGGCTGGGTGGGTAAAGGGAGCCCTATAGGGCATTGGGAAGCCACTATGGGGCTCTTGGGGGTCCCTATAGGGCACTATGCCATTGATGATGCTGATGATGTCATCACGGTCCTGGTGACATCAGGACTCCAAGAGTCAATAAAAGCTGGGGGACACGTGTTGTGGGTCTATATGGCATCATGGGGCTGGACGGGGGAGGGTCTATGGGTTGCTGTGGGGTACCTATGAGGTGTCACTGGGTTGCCGTGGGGCACTGTTGGGATGGCTATGGGTCTCACCTTCGCGGGGGGCTCCACTTGATCCTGGGGCGTGGCCTGGGACTAGTACATTCGCTCCAGCTCCATTAGACTGGATTGCAGTTCGATCAAACAGGCAGAAACCAACACCAGTGAAAGTGAATCAACCTGAATAAAACGGAATAAAAGTGAATGAAATGTGAATGGAAAAGAAGAAGAGGGGATAAATCTGAAGAAATTGCCAAGAAAATTGAATGGGAGAGCACTCAAAGGAACTATAAAAAGCAACGAAATCTGAATGAAACAGCATAAAAGTCAAGTAAAAGCGAATCCAAAGCAAGTACATGGGATCTGGTCAAAAGGACTAAAGGTGATTAAAAAGCCTGAAGAAACTTGCATAAAGCTTCTGGAGAAAAGCTGTGGCCTTGCCA
Organism: Nestor notabilis; assembly: GCF_000696875.1. Taxonomy (NCBI): domain Eukaryota; kingdom Metazoa; phylum Chordata; class Aves; order Psittaciformes; family Psittacidae; genus Nestor; species Nestor notabilis. The sequence continues at coordinate 1,333 of NW_009937106.1, forward strand.
AAAATCCATAAATACGCTGCTGACAAGAATCTTACAAAAGACCTCTGGTCTCTGAAAAAGAAACGGTGTGAATAATGTGTAAGTTGTTAAACCTCGCAGAACTTGCTCGGCCTTATGAAACTCCCCTGTCTTGTGGGACCTGTTGCTTATGCACAGTAGAATGGCTTGGAGGGTCTGAGGCAAAGGAGAAAGGAGGAGGGGCTTTGCAGGCAGGGAAAGTATCAAAGAGGTGGATACTGACTGCAAGTGGAGAACCTTGAACCAGGTGTGTCTGGTGGAGATCTCCCTTTATCTGAATAAAGCTTTCAGCCTCACTCTGCCTCATGAGCTGTTATGGAAACCAGGTTTTCCCGACACAGCTGCATAAAAAGTGATTAAGAGTGAATACAAGTGAGTAAAAAATAGAGTAAAAGCGACATGCCTCAAGAAAAAGTGAATAAATGCAAACAGAAATGACTAGAAACTGGAAAAAAACCCAAAACAAAACCTGAAAAAAGTGACTAAAAAGCGAATATAAAGTGACTAAAAGGAGAAAAAACTTAAGAAAGTGACTAAAAGTCAGCATTAACTGAATAAAACTAAATAAAAACTGCATACGGAAGTAAAAGTGAACAAAAGAGACAGCATCTCGGCTAAAAGTCAAATAAATTTAGAGCGGTAAATAAACGTAAAGGAAGTCAAAAGCAATTAAATGCC
>NW_009937107.1:0-8595 GCF_000696875.1 Nestor notabilis
GCCATCCGCTCAAAGACACGTTAACTCTAAAGCGAAGCTGGACTCCAGGGAGAAAGAACAAAACCCACACGGTCGTTCCACACGGGCACAGCGTCAGAACTGCGATGCGAGCTGACAGGTTGTGCCCTCCGTAACTGAGTCGCGCTAGAAGAAAGTCCTGCGCGGATGCCCGCGCCTTGCTCCAGGGAGCCCCCTCGCCTCAGCGGTGCCTCGCCTCGGCTCCCCGTCAGGAACAGCTCGCCCGGCGTCGAGGGAAGGGGAAAAGAATCGCGGCGGGCCCCTCACCTTCGGCCTCTGGGCTCCCCCGCGCCGCGAGAGCCGCGGCGGAGCGCCATGTCACCCCCAGGAGGGAGGGAAAGGCGAGTGCGGTGGCTGCTGGTGCAGTTGCACCGCCATTCCCGCTCCCCAGGTCTTCGCGCTCGCAGGCTATCACTTCCCAGCAGGTTAGGCTTCTCCATTAACTTCCTGCATCTGGCAGTGAATACGGTGTAATGAGCCCCGGTGATAACATCTAGGCCTGCTTGCTCCGAGAGCATCAGCCCATCCCACTTGAAATGAAAGGGAAGCACTTAATGTTTATTCATTGATTCTGGTAGAACTATGTGCTTTTCAAGCAGAAAATACAAGATACTCCCAATCAACTGAATCATCAATCCATGGGAAAAGAGCTGAGGAGATAAAAAATGCTAATCAATCATAGCTGGTAGTAGCATGTTAATGGAGATGGAATTTATTTTCTCCTGTAAAGCGTTCCTGGTTAACCCCAACTTGCTATCTCTCGAGCAATTAGTGGTGTTATGCTTGTAAAGCACAGATCAGGCCAATACACAATTACTGTCCTCAAAACCATTCTCATGAAACATCTCAGATTGCTAAACACACATTTTCCTTTTGCCTGACAAAGAAAAGGGAAACGAATTAAAGGGTGAGCAGTGTAATGCTCTGTACCCTCTGGCCAAATGCATGCGAGTGCATAGGTTTGCCACCTAAGTATGTCTCACAGAGGCATATCACTACCGTCATTTTGTTCTACTTTAATTCCTCTGCATACAGCCACTCATTGGAATGTGTTCTCACCAAACGTTGGGAGGTTTTACCTGAAGGATGTCTTAATTGGCTGTTTTCCAACGTGTCATCTCATGCATGCAAAAAAGCATGCAAAAAAGGAGTTAGGAGCAATGGGAAACATCTCTATGAGTTAAGGTCAGAGGTCCCCTGCCTCATCCCCTCTCATTACCTATATGTAACTTGGATGCCACATGACATGTTCCCAATGAAGATGTATCTAGAGAAGTAAGATCTCAGCAACACTCAGATTGCTGCCCTTGGCAGCTGTGGTGCCAGACACCTGAGCTTAAGGCAGGGAGATTGCCTGTATTATCAGTGTGCTCCCTCTGCTAGTGTCCAAACAGGAAACATTTGGGTATGGATAGTGAGAAACACTATATACAAACCAAATCAATAACTTGATCCCAAGCTCCAGCAAGGCTGTAAAACATGGACCACGACCTTCTACTTGGCACATTCAGTGGAAGTGTTGGAGTTACAAATTCTCTGTAAAGTATCTTCAGCTCTTCCATGTAAATCATCCTCGCATCAGTGAGCCCCTACTGCACAGTCATAATAAACCATGCCTAATAGTACCCCACATCATAGCATGGACATTTGGTGTTGAGTTTACCACCTCTCTTAAGTCTTAACATCTTTGCCCAGCTTGCTACGAGATGCTACCAAGGAAGAGGCATGAAGGAGAGCATGTAGAAGAGGAGACTCCAGTTTGCAGAAGGCAGGGAACCAGAAAGCAAGTGAGAAGACCACAGTCAGAAAGGTGAGGGGAAGCTATGAGATGCCTTTGTTGAAGTGGGCAGCAGAGAGTTACAAGGTCAATACTAAGATGTGTTTCTGTAAGAACGTATGTACACTCAGAGCTAGGAGTTATGGGCAATTGATACAGGATTAAAAATGATGCAAGAGTGATCTATGAACAACACAGTTAAAGACAAGGGTTTTTTTAACTACTTGGTAAAACTTGCAGAAACCTGGTAAAAGGAAGCTTAGTAATGGCTTCAGTCTGTTACTACATGGAAATAGTAGAGCAGCTAACTTTAATGTAAGAAAGGGCAGAAGAGCTCAGTAACTATTTCTGGTCTGTATTTGGGGAAGAGCCAGATGATATACGAATATCACATGATGAGGATGAAATGAATTCCATTACAACAGGCACTGAGGAGGATGTTAAACAGAAGCTAATAAAGTTGGACATCGGCAGGTCTAGGTAACTTTCATCCAAAAGTTTTAAAAGCACTGGCACAGAGTATCTTTAGACCATTAATGTTGATTTTCAATAAATCTTGGAAGACTGTTAAAGTTCCACAGGATTGGATGAAATATTGTACCAATATTTTAAAAGAGTAAACAGGGTGCCCAGGGTAACCATGACCTACCAGCCTGACAAGAATTCTGGGTAAAATAATGGGACATTATCTACATTACTTGATTAAAAACGAATTAGAGGATGGAAAGACAATAAGTGCAAATTAATGTGGAAAATAAAGCTTGCCAGAATAATTTGATTTTTTAATGGCATTACAAATTTAGTTGATCAAGGTAAGTAGGTCTGCAAAATATTTGTTTTGGTGAATTGCAGCATTTTAATTAAGAAGCCAGAATGATACAGACTCATCACAACATGTATTAAACTGTTCAAACTCTAGCTAAATGACAGATACAAAGTGGGGAAGTGAGAAGTTCTCATCAAAGAGTGTGGGTTTGGGGCCTATAGCAATTATTTCTACAATATATTGTATTGAAGCCTCTAAGCAAAGCATAAAATCATCACTAACAAAGTTTGCAACTGATGTAAGCATAAAAAACATGTCACAATGTAAAGTATCTGACATAGCTTGATAACAAGTAATACACATTTCTGTCCAGCCAAATGTAAAAACAGGCACCAAAGGATAAAGACAGTTCTTACAGGATGAGAGAATTTGTGCTCTAGTGCTCAAAAACCTCGAGAGTCATCACATATAATCAGAAGAAAATGAGCAGGTGCTGTGGTGCTGTGGCCAATAGGCTAATGCAATCCTTGGCTTTATAAACAGGAGAGTATAGAAAGATGCCTTTAGTTTTCTGGTACTGGTCCAAATGCTCCTGAAGTCTGATATCCTAATTCCTTAATTCCTTAATAGAAGCTGGAAAAGAGCTGGTTCAGAGAAGAATGGTACAAATTATTTAGATAAAAAGTGAAAATGTTCAATTTCAGTGTCAGAAAAGAAGGTGAATGGGTGACTCAATCCAGGTTTTAAGTACTTCCAAATTCAGTGATGTATGCTAAAGGCAGATTTATTCAGCTTCCTGGTGAGGTCTTCTACCAGTGAAGATAGCTATTCGCTGAGGCTTTAAGGAGGAAAAAGCACTGCAAATGTCAAAATCAGGTGCTTTTAAAATCATTTATATAATTTTCATTGTTTGTAATATTTGTCATATATTTTAACACAAGCAGGAGTTCAGTCCTTTATGTCTGTTACCCCGGAGGTACAACCAGGTGACAATAGCTGTGGATTCTGGTTATACGAGTCTATGCAGAAGCCAATTTCCTTGGGCACTAAGTAACAACCTGTGATCCTTTCAGCATCATCTGACACAGATCATGTGCTGTTGAGCACATGATGGGAGCAGCCTTGTGGATGGTGATGTTTACACTGGTTAAAGGGATGGGTGGATTTGTTCACAGAAGGCAAACCCTTTGAAACATTTTGCATACAGAGATAACTTTTATCACTCGAGAACTCTGAGACATACATTGCTGGAAGCTGGGAGGTTACTCCTCGCAGGTGTGACTATATGATTACCCTGGTACTAAACTCTTCCTCTGGCATCTGTTTCTGGCTATGATCACAGCCAGGATCTTTCTCACGCCAAGCAGTCTCTCAGGTCCATACCACTGACCCACTCCTGATCTCTGAACAGTGGAGTGGGAGTTCTACTTGGAGCAGCGAATAGGTACTTGATAATAAATAGGTATAGGTGCAGGAGAAGGCACGAACTAGCGGAGAGAAGAACAGGAACACACAATATTAGAAGGTCTTGACTTGGGTAGGGGATTGTACATGAGGCTCTGGACCTCTACAGAATCTGGCATCAGCTGAAACTTTCAGGAGTCTCCTGATCTGATCTAGTACATTCAATTAGGAAACCATGTAGCAAAATGTTCATTACTCTCCACATGTACTTCCTGATACAAATACCATGTCTTCTACTGATATGTAAGACCTCGTGTAGAAAAGGCCTGTGTGTGAACCTAAGCTTCCAAACCTCATTGGTGACTGAAGCTTTTATTCACAGCTCCATGGAATAAAACGTTGGCTTTTTTCCACACGCTAGTAACTGATTGCATTCCACACTCTGACAGAAACAATACTCTAAATAGTCATTACTCCCACTAAGCACTGCTAGTGGAGTGCTTAGGGATCGTTTAACCAGTGTCTGTTGTGAAAGAACAACTCGGTGATTACTTAGAAAGACACCGAGTGACCTGTGATGTGCAGACCTGATTTTGCCCTCTAGTGGTTGAGTGACTAGTCCGGCTCCTGTGATGCGTGTCTTCATACACCTTGATTACCTCATCGGCCTTGAACCTTTGATTTTTCTAAATTCTGGGTAGGCTTCATCCATTATACTCACCTAGTACCTGCATCAGAACAATAGGAATCAATACCAACGCTTGGCTAAACGTCCTCACACTCCTATATTAAGGTTAACTCAGTGAGTCATACAATAAAGCCACTAATACATGGGCACTAAATTAATCTATGAATCATTTTCCGCCAGATAAGACTTAATCTCTTGAAAAGAGAAGGACCTGCTAGGTCCCCGTCTCCTTGCGTGGGTCAGTTTAGAGTCATTTCATGCTGAAAACCTATTCTTATTTTGCCCTGTTTAAATTATAAACATGCCATGTATTCTTAGGAGTAAAAACAGATGGCATTTCAATCCTTTCCAACAGTAAACTCACACAGGTTATGCATTTAAAAGGGGCAATAGCTTCTTTACTGTCTGTGCTGACTAAATCTTGAAACATGCATCACTTTTCTCTCCATATTCCAGACACTGGCCTAAAGGCTCTTAAAGATCTCAGTGTGTATTTGTGCTAAATTTCTGTGTGAGCTTGAGCAAGCACTTTGGACTTTAATTACGTCTTGATTTTTTCTTTTTCTCTCCCTCTGGCACCCATTTTAGCTTATTAGCTCAAGCTTCACAAGGAAACAACATTATTCAATTAAATTGTCTTTATGTTCCACTCCCTCCTTTCCATATCTTTAGGATCTCTTGGCCAATTCCTGCCACAGCTGAAAAAGTGGTAGGTCTCAAAGGAAATTAAGTTCTTACAACTTTTGTGACAATCTGTGGCTAGACACAAAGGGGATGAGCCCTAGCAAGTCCAACTCAGCTGGTACTTACTCAGTGTGGCCCCAGCCAGCTTGTTACTCTGCTGCTCAGGCAGCCTGCAAGCACTGCCACGTTACTCCCGGCATACACTGTTTCAGCCTAGCAGCATTGCAGGGAATGTGGAGGAAGCTGAGGTCATTGTGGTAGGAGGGTCATCAAGGACATGGCAGGAATAGAGTTATTCCAAGAAAGAGATCAAAGGGTGAAGACACAAATCCATGTGCAAACAAGGGCTGTTTTTCCAACACTCACAGGACAACTTTTCAAGGGTTGATACTTGAACTCGGTATTTGAGACTGAAATGTGATCTTGGCTAATTTGAAAGCCTCTACTAAACGAGAAGTCAAATGACAGGATTTGATAGTCCCTGTTAACAAGAAAACAATAAACATTCAAATAACTTAATTCTTATTCCTCATTTTGCTATTCATCTGTATTTGGAAGCCCTGGTAATGCTTAAGTACCTTTCTGATTACATTCCTGATCTGGCCAGAAGCTGGAAATGCCTTTAGTGAATACCCATGGGGTTTAGGTATTTGTGAGAGCGTTCCAGATGAACATGTCTGTGCTCAGTAACAAAAAACCTGCCAGGATTTGGAATCGGGAGGAACAGGTTCTTGTTCCACTCTTCAGCTGACTTGCTGAGTGACATTTAACCTGTCTGATCCTCTCCCCTGGTGCGTACAGTTGAAGCAGTTACATTTACAGCATGAGTAAGTATTGCATGAGACCTTACAAAGGTCTGGGAAACCACTTTGACAGTCTCCTATGAAAAGTGCTATTATGATGATTACATGAAAAACTATCATTTGGAAGATATGAAATCATCACCTAAATATGTGCTTTCTGGTTCACTGAAACAAAAGACCTTTGAAATTCAAAAATGAATAGAAGCTTGAAAAAGCTCCATCTACAGAACTTCATCTTCCTGAAGTGCTGAGAAATATGCATTGTCCTTTTGAAGATGTGAAAGTACTTTACAAATAGTTGAAACCTGTTAGTCCCCCTGTGAGGATTATGCAGCCTAAAAAAATGCATTTAAGAGTTTGGACTAGAATCATAGAACTCCTGATCTTGCATCTTATCCCATGTATATTGGGATATCACTTGGCTGTGATGCTATTCAATTTCCTCAATCATATAAAACTTTCCATCTATCAAAGATTGTAGTACTCCAGGAATAATGTTGGAGCTGTGCCAGCAGATGGTGGAAGTTAGGACAATTGAGATTCTCATTGTGTGGAAAAGAGTCATAATTCATGCCAGTTTGATCTAAAAAATCTGCCTTACATTTGTACATTGGTGGGGAGTGATCAGCATATCTCACAGCTTCTGGGAGGAAGTTTCTGAGTTGTTGACAGCCCTTTAGTAACAGCCATATGCACTTTTCCAACATATCTACACTTCATGGCCAAGAGGAAGCATAATGGTGAAGAACAGGTGATTTTCAAACTGAGATTCTCCAAAAGTGGACCAGATACATGCCCGCAAGAAAGCGTACAAGCTCATGAGGTCAGTCTACATAGTAACAGTCTCAGGCATTTGTGTGGGCTTTGGTGAACATACTCAGTGCTTGATGCACTCACTCGTAGAGGCAAGAGTTACTCAATATGCTGGCTGAGAACAAACCCCATCAGATGCTCCAGAAAGGAATTCCACCAGCAAACAGTAGCACAGAGGATGTTTTGTGCAGGATTTTTGAATGACTGTTTTTGTGAACTGAAACCCACTCCCTCGAGTGTCAACACTTCAGAGACAAGGAAAATTCTAAGAATAAAACAATTTTAGAGAAATCAAACCACTACAATTCAAAATTCAATTATCTCAAGTACAAAATAAAACTATTTCAAGCTGAAAAAATCATATTGGCACAGATATTATTAAATAACCCATCATTAAGAATGTTGAAGTGATGCTTTTTGATGTGAGAGACTTTTCTTTTGTTTCTCCCAACATAACTGTATTCTATGTCCAATAAAGCTATCTTTTTTTTTTACAGATTTGGTATACAAATTAAATGAATCTGATCATTGTTGTACTTACCTGATACAAATGGACACATATTTCATACAGAAAAAAAATCTCATCCTATTTAAATCCTGTTTTAATCCGTAATGTCTTGTGAGTTCCACGCACTAATTGTGTTCCTTTAAAAGTATTTTCTTTCATCCACCGTAAGTGCTCTGCTGCACAATTTAACTTAATACCTCTTTTTTTCTCATACAGGAACAATCAGTTTTACTTTATATAATTCTCTATTCTGTTTATTTCCACTATGTTCCTTCTGATTCAGTTTTGTTCTGCAAAACTATGACTCTAGTTTCTCTTTAAACCAGAAGTATTTATGCCTCTTTATATGGTGTTGTTTTCAGCCTTTAGGTCCCCAGTTATATCCTTATTGACAGACTGAAGCTATGGCCAGAGCTGAGAGGGCTGTGTCACTTAGAGAAGCACTGTCACAGCCTTGGTGCTACTGCCCTCTCTTTTGGGGGATAACAGTTACACAACAACAAGCAGAGCTACCCACTTGTGCACCAGACCAGCTGAAACATCAGGTTTTCTTCTTGGATGGTCAAACCTCAACATTAGCACATCCTTCTGGAACAGCCCTAGACAGCTTTAACTTGCTTTTGTGAAAAATATTTAACATTCTGGAAATTCACCTTAAGCATCAAAAATTCTGTGCTGTGATGTCACAGGATGCCCAGAGAGGTTGTGGAGGCTCCGCACTTAAAGATACTCAAAACTCTACTTGACGTGGTCCAGGGCAATCTGCTTTAGCTGACCCTTCTTGAACAGAGGGATAGAGACCTCCAGAGATCCCTTCCCACTTCTGCCATTCTGTGATTATGTAAAAGGCATCTAAATTAAAACAAAGGCCAAGGTGGGAACAGAAAAGTTTAAGGTCAGAAACTACTACTTCTGACTTCTCGTATATGCCGTAAGAGCAGCGCTAAACAGCGATGCGCCCCATCTTTGTGTGTCTTACAGACATTGGTGTGGAGCACTGTGAGGGAGTGCTGCAATATAATTTTTTCTCAGTACCCTCCTTCCTCACCACTTCCACAGATCTGCAGGTCTGTGAACCTGAGGGAGGAGAGAGAAAGCTGCCAGTCTCAGCAGGAGAAGAGAGGACACAGAGGG
>NW_009937107.1:8626-28307 GCF_000696875.1 Nestor notabilis
GGGGCCTCGGAAGGCAGAGAATGAGGGACAGCAGGAGCAGCGAGGGCACACATCTTGCATGAAGCTCATCAGTTCTGGTCAGGGTAGGGAATATGTTTAGAAAAAGTCTCCAGTCTTAGCGTAGAGTTGTCAACGTGCCTATGAACACGCACTTACGTATTTCCAGTATGGTCAGTTTTGTTGTTTGAGGGGTTTTTTTTGAAGAGGTAAGTAAACAGAAGGATAAACCTTAATCTAGAATATCTTCTTTTCTTTCAGTGTTTATGTGGAGGGTTAGATCTAATACATATACGTTAACTTATCCTTTAGGTCTTTCTGTATTCAAAGGAAGAGCTGGGTTTTCTTTAGAAAGGAAAAGAACTGAAACTTACTTGAAAGGAAGTGGTAGATGTAGTTGGCCTATTGTTATCTTAAGCATTTCCCTTCTTTGTTGTGCTGGAGATAAATGAATAGCTCTATGCATGGCCACACATGACTCTCAAGCTCTGGCTCATTATTTTTTGTAATTAAATCATTCAATGCATGATAGAGTCAAACTCCAGCAAAAGGGATTTTATTCTTGAAGCAACCCAGCAGGCTCCACTCTTGCAACACTATCTTGGGTTATCTGCTGTTGGCATGCTGATCTTTTCCACCCTGCTTCTCCTTGATGACAATGGGTGTGGTAGGCATCAAACCCACTATCCTTTGTGCATACTGTTTCTTTAAACTAAGTCTTTTAAAGAAAGGCTCACACATCTGTGCTGCAGATGCAGATAAGTCTTCCTTCCCCCTTAATTCAAGAACACATTGCTCAAGTTCAACCACACTTGAAAGAGGCAACTGGTGACTGCTGTAGGAGAAAGCCACAAACGATTGCCCCACCAAGGGCAGCAGAGGGAAGGCATCCACTGTAGTAGCTTTTAGCAGCAGTGTGCTTGTCACTGAGCCACATGTAGGCCTGGACTTCTTTGTATGGTTATTTCTCCCCTACCAGAACAGCCACAGGGAATACAGTGCCCATATTTGAGGGGAAAGGTGCAACGGAGGGCAGGTAGAGAAGGAGATGGTTAGAAAACATGGGCTCCTCCTGCTTTCCTGAGTTCCTTGAGCAGTTCTCGTTCACACACACAAATTTGTTTAAGTACATTCTAAAGTATTCAAGGCATTAGCAAAAATCCAAAGCATCTTGTTCATTTCAATTGCTTCTCCACCCACATTCTTCATTGAATTAAAGGATATCCTACACACGCTTTTGTTTCACTGATTCCCCAAAGATCATTTCATCACACACCAAGCAAGAATCTTCAGCATATTCATAGTAACATCTCAGCCATGGCATTCAGCATTATGATGTTCCTGGCACAAGGGATGTTATTACAGGATTGAAGAGATGAATAGATGGCAGATTTCCCCAGGGCAGCACATTAGAAAATGGACATCAAAAGAACCTGGCTCAAAAAGCAGAGGGTATTACCAGCTTCTGGCAAATCCCACTCCTTTCTGAACAGTAACACTGTCAGGCTGTGTTAGGAATATGTCCATCCTGGAATACCTCTATAAAACTATGTTTGCTTGTCCAGTAAAAGCACTCCCATTTCAACACCCACCTCTCTAGATGAAGACAGCATAATCTTCATTAATCAAAAATATTTGGGGCCAAATCCAAACACAGTCTTAACTCAAATCATTAGCAATACCCCACAGCAAGCATGGCACAGGCTCTACAGCCATCAAAATTACCTCTGTTTTCTCCAGTCATTTTTCAAGAACTAGAAACCTTGCAGATCTCTGATCATGTGGACATCTCTTACAGGACGTGTAGGTTGTCACATATTACCTGTCATCCTCACAGACCCCAAGAGGATGACAGGCCATGGACTGTGACAGGAAATATTTTAACTTTCTGTTTCCTCTTTCACCAAGAACTTCTTGGAATTTATTTTCTTAAAGCTCTTTTGAACCACAAGCTACAATTCTTCAGTAGGCATTGAGGAAGGAGAAGCACAGATACTGATGTGATATCACCAACCGATGTGATATCACCAACCAATGTGATATCATCAACCGATTATTACGCTGGGGTATAAAAATAGTTTGAAAAGCAGCATGGCCAAAATTACTGTATCATTTAATTACAACCTACTTCCATGACAGGCCATCAGTTAATTAAGAGTGTCAAAATGCTGAATTGCCTCCAGCTTCTACATGCTTTGCAAATGACATGGAAGTCATCTTTTTAAATAGCAACAGCTTAACCAAAAATGTAAAATCCACAGTGAAAGGCTTTGAAAAATGAGGCAGTCAGCGGAACAGACACCAAATTCCCCACACCATAAATTCTCTAGGGAAGACAGTCATAACCCATTTCATTTGCTTGCTGAAGATCACACTCACACGATGATTTCTTCTGTGTGTTTGAAGCTAGTTTTCTGAAACTGATGGTTTGAAAGTGTTTTAAAATGGGAGCCTCCAGTGACTGTGGTCAGTGCAGCTACGCACATGGCCTGGCTCCAGCACCAGCACCTTCCCTCCAGACTGCTATGACACAGGCCACTGTAAAGCAGCAAAAAGCTTTGAGAAAGGTTTGTTGGTGTTTTTTTAGTTCAAAGTTCGCTTTCACTGACTCTAAAATAACACTTATGACACTAGAGAAAACTCCCTGCAGAGGGAACGGTGCTTGAGTAAACTTGGGAAGCGCTGGAATTGTTTTATTAATTTAGATCCATCATAGAGCTAGCACTAAACCCCTTATTCTCTGTATAGGACAGTCTTTTTAAGTAAATTATTTTGTATAAAATAACATTTTTATATAAATGGTAGCAAACCAAAAGAATAATACAGCGGAAAGCAGACTGGATAGAAAACTTGTGCCTGAACCAACCATCAAAGGATAAGAACAGTGCTCGAACACAGAATTAAACCAAACATCTCAAAACCAAACGAAACGGTGCAGTCCTCCTCCCTCATTTTCTCTTTGGTAACGAGGTGGTCCCTTCATTGCACAGCCAGAAAGAAAAGGTTTGTTTGTTTCCCCCCCTTCCAAGGGAAATGAGGACTTCACACTGAAAAACCCCAAACTGTTAAGCAAACATCTCCCCCTGTAGTTTGCAAAAGGCTGAGCACCTTCGTGATGATGAAGAAAATCTTGTCTGTTGGCTGAGTAAGGGAACCAAGCTAAAACCCAGCCAGAACTTTATGTGCTATGGCAACATGGAAACGTACCTCAGGGAGAGTGCATGAATAAAACAGGGTAAGGCTACAAGGAAGCAAGCTGAGAATTGAGCAGAACTGTGGCAGTGTCCAGGTGATGAACAGATTAGAGGCTGAAAAAGAGATGAGACTGAATTTGAAGATGATTTAGGTGTGGGACTAAGGGGAGTTCATTAGGTCTGTAATTTATGCAATAGGCAAAGGACTTCAAATACTAGAACAAAGTGAATGAGCTTTCCAAGGTGAGTTCAAAGTGCTCTTTATTACTGAAGACTTTGATCAAGGAAGTATTTGAGCTTTGTAAAAATACCATTTAGTACAACAGGCCACAGAGCCGGCAGCTGACCAGTCACCAAGAACGGTTCCCTTCGCCAGGTGATAAATACCCCAGTGCAATCTTCACAAATGGTGGTTGTGCCAACAATTTTATGTCTGTTTCAAAGGGAATATGTGTTGGGGGGATTCTGCTACTCATGTTCTCTTGTGCTAGGACACTACTGTATTTCTGTAAGGAGTGCTGAGCCCTGTAAGTGGACTTTACTGCCATTTATAATGACTGAAAACCAGCTGTCAATTATCTGACTATCCCTGTGGAGTTACCATTTAGGGTAAAGGGCTACCTTTTATTCTGTGTCTTTACAGAAAACAGAGTAACAAGGAGTTAGTACCAGCAAGGCCTATTACACAGTATGATCATGATGCAACGTTAACTGTACACTGTGTTGTCCCCCAAGCGCTTACCTTCAGTGTCTGACAACCCCTTAAGATCCAAGCATTAGCCCACCAGTGTCTGGAATGGCCCTGGCTACACCCATTGCCATGAATGCTGGAAAATAATCCCATCAGTTGCAGCTGTACTGGCTCAGCAAACACTGTGAACAGCAGCTTGTGCTAGCCTCCTTAATCATGAAAATATACCCCAAATTCCCATTTGCCAGGTGTGGTGTTGAACATGGACTCAGAGTCCGAAATCCTGCAGGCATTCACATACAGACACCAAGCCACACAATAAATGTGGATGCGTGAATGACGGCAGCAATGGCACTACTGACATGTGAAGATCTCCTTGCTGAATACAAATGTCACTAATCATTCCAGGCAGGTTGTGCCCTCTTCCCCATCAGCTCATTTCTCCTTCACTAGTACACAAAGGGAAAAGGAGAAAAAACACACTTGCTCATCTTGATCATGTTATTAAGTCAGCAGCGATGGCAAACAAGGAATCACTCGGTCTTACCATCACAGACAAACCCCACCACTAAACCCCATGGAAGTGTACACATGTAGAGAGAACAGGGCCATGACTACACACGCTCCTTCTGCTTGACCCATGAATTTGATGGCTCTGCTTGAACCTTCCTGTTCTCCCAGCAAGGTTTTGACTTCCCAGCAATGCGGCAACTCCTTGCTCAAGGAAAATGACGTTGCTTCACTGGGTGTAATTAAGCCTATATAAAAAACCCAGGCTTATTTATGCCTTGCTAAATCACATGATTGAGATTTTGTGGAGTGCTGTGAGTCAGAGCACCCGGGAAAAGCCCTGACCAGCCATTTCCTCAACATCCCAATGACAGATGTCTGCAAGTTGTTCAGGTTTGTAACTCACAAGTCAGTCAGATGAACATTTCGAGTTTGCTGGGAAAGGTTGGTAGCCTGGTTTAAACTGCCAGAACCCTTGCAAAACAGTTTTCACTACAATATAGGGTTAAGCACCATGTTAGCCAACAGAATAGGGCACAGTAAATAATAACACATCTAGAAGAAAGCTGCTTTCTTGATGGAAAAGAGAAAGAAAAAAAGGTCTTTGTATCTTTGAGATCTCTCCTGTATCTTGCTTTTACCAAACCAGAGACATTCTGAGTACAAAACCTACAAATATTTTTGCTTTAAGAGGATTACTTCACTATGGTAGGAACAACTGTTAAAGCCTGTTTTTATTGTGCAAGTAGACAATGCATGTAATGCCTCCCACAGCCTTTTTCACAGGACTGCTTCTGAGCGTAAGACCAATTGAGGACAAGTACTTAATCACCTCTCTTGGCTTCTCTGAGATTTAACATAGAAGGGCAAAAATTAAATGAAGGCACATCTCATGCAAATTTTAACACAGATTAATGTCTCAGCAGAGAAGATATCCAAGAGAATTTCTCACCATGCTTATTCAATGCAAGTTAAGTCTTGTTCTGAACAGCTACTTGTTCATTTGTTCCTTCCTGACAAATACTGGCCATCCCAAACCATAATGAACGTGAGGGCCCAAGCAGTTTGAAGGTATTATAATGCAATGTCAGGTAGCCCAAATTCAACAGCTCTGTGTCTCAGCCAATACTTACCACTGCTATAGAGAAAGGAAGGCAAAACTGGCAGTCACAAAGGAAAATGCACCTGGTGTGCATTCCCGATGATGGTACTGCGAGCCACGGAGGAAATGTGGGTATAAGACATCTAAGCCCTTTATTACAGCTTACTGCAAACTCATGGAGTGCTTGTGCTGATTAAACCCAGAGGAAGTGTAGGCTTTTCCATGGACGGTTTCCACCAGTGAAGATACTAATGATGTATGTCAGCTTGTTCCTAAAGAACACACAATCTTGCTCTAAGAAATCACCGAGTCCTCAGTGACCCAGGCTTGCACCATAAAAATCCTCTGTAATTTAACAAAATCATCAGGACAGAACACACACACCACTAGAAACAATAGCTGGATTATCCCTTCAAATTTGACTATAGCCTTTAAAAGAAAAAGAGTGGATGGACGAGTTTTATGGAAAAGCCATTTCAAGGTTCTCAGGAGAAATGAGCTGGAAAAAATCACCGTGTAATGGGATAAACTACTACAATTTCAGGGCTGGAAGCAGCCAACATGATTTCTCAGAGCACACTGCCAATGAAAGCAACTCTGCAACTCAACGGGCAGCAGAAGAGAGAGAGGTTGTAATAGCCCTGTGTTCAAAAGTTAATCATTTACAACACAGAAATCATGTGGCTGATAGTGCTGTAGAAAAGACTGGAAGATGTAACACATTCCCTGCTCTTCAGGAGACTGGCACCACTTTGGTGTCAAAATAGAAATCCCAGAAAAATACCCAAATATCCAGTAGCAGATTATGGGAAAGCTTGGTCTTTCTGTTGAGCTGAGGAAGGAGGCTGTGGGATACTGAAGACAGACAGGGGAAGAAACCCCCATTGAAAGTAGAAATGATTTTAGGCCCGATTTCCTTTATTTCAGAAACATGCAAAAATGCTGACCATCACTAACACAACTGCCAATCACACAGAGCAGACCAGAGCCTCCAGCAATAGAACAAGCATTTCAAAATGAACAGAACATCAGTACTGCCTGGAGATCAAAAATGCTGTAAGCAAGTTGCAGCTATTTTCAATTAAACACCAGGTGTCAGAAACCATTTGAAACCAGATCCTGTCACAAGAAGAGGAATTCCTTATCAAAGATCTCAGTAAATAACTTAAAAACTGATTTTCAGTGAACAAGGACCCACAGCATCAATCAAAACTTTGAGATTGCCCCAATTCACCTAAAGAGACGCACACAAAATGGGCTGATAGGGGAAGGCTGCATCCAGGTGCTGTGCAGCAGCAGAGCAGCAGGCTGGCTGGGTCAGAGGGTGGCTGTGGTTACAGCATGTTAGGGTCACACGCTGCAGCCACAGTGCAGGCAGTGAACTGTACTGAACCCTATTTCACAATTAAAAAGTTCAAAAGCAAACTGCAAATTGCAGTATCTTTACGGAGACAGGCTGAGACAGTTGGGGTTGTTAAGCCTGCAGAAGGCTCCAGGGATTCTTTACAGAAGCTTCCAGTACCTAAAAGGGCCAACAAGAAACCTGGAGAGAAGCTTTTGACAAGGGCAAGTAGCGACAGGACAATGGCAAATGGCTTCAAACTACAAAAGGGGAGATTTAGATCAGACATTGGGAAGAAATTCTTCCCTGTGAGGGTGCTGAGGCGCTGGCACAGGGTGCCCAGAGAAGCTGTGGCTGCCCCATCCCTGGCAGTGTTCAAGGCCAGGTTGGACACAGGGGCTTGGAGCAACCTGCTCTAGTGGAAGGTGTCCCTGCCCGTGGCAGGGGGTTGGAGCTGGATGAGCTTTAAGATCCCTTCCAACCCAAATCACTCTATGATTATACATATCTGACCAGATCAGTCACCCAAGGCACTGATCTGGTAAATCCTTACCATCTTCCCAAACCCAGCACGACCCTGGCAGCAGCACCAACACTGTCTTGTCAAAGTAAGCCTCAGCAGCAGAGCAAGCAGGAGAGTTAAAGGCTAGTTCAGTCTGCACTGCTGGTTTGTGTGATGGTCATCTCTAGCAAACCCACTCTGCAGGCCCATGTGCAAACACTCTCCTTGGAAAGGGAAACTTCCCTTTATTTCACAGGAGTGTAAAGCTAAGGTGGGAAGGCCACAGCAACAGAGATGGGCCCCACATGTACAGCTTCCTCCACTCACACAGAACCAACTGTGGGGCCTGCAGATCCAAACGCTGCCACCACCACAGCTCAGGATGCAGTTTCCCAAGCTGTCAGGAGGAAGAACACTCTGGTTTTAGTATGTGCACAACTGCCTGGTCAGCTTTAGCACAAAACTAACTTTACAAAAAGTACTTTCCAACCAGGTTAAGTGAGCTGATCCAGCTGACCTCAGGGGTTAGATACTACTGCTGCTGCTTGGGAGAGCAAGGGAAGGGGAAGGTTTTCTCCCTTGGCAGCAGAGAAGCGTGAGATTGGTAAAGGCCTTTCAGGGAGCTTCACTCTTGGTCTGCAAAGGTGTGGTACCCTGCTGACAGTCTGTTAAGATTTTAAGCCTTCACTTACCTACCTCTGGCAATAATTTGGAAATTTCCAGCCTTACACATGGCCTCAAAATCAGATTTGATGTTCTTAGAGGATAGTTTGCACCACATTTCCCAATGTCTGCAGAGAGCTGGTCACGCAGCACTAGCTCTTGTCAGCCAAGTTGCATTAGACAATCTAAAAATACATTAAATACTTTCTAATATTACTTTTTGACATAAGCAGTTACTGGAGCTGCCCAAGGATGTTGCAAGAAAAGGTAAGAGGTCACATAACTCCTTTTATTCAGCCGGGCTATGTGCAGTGAAAGGTCAAAAGGCCTTGATATATATTTGTTTCAATGTTTGCCTCAGCATTAATACTTCATTAAAAATATTAATAACTGCAAGATCTCAAATGAGCAGATAATCCTCTTTAACTCCAAGGAGGCAACTAATTTAGCATAGTTACAAAACCCATCTGCAATGCAAAGTTCAAGGAAACGCTGCCTAATATTTGACAATGACAGATACCAGGTTGCCAAGAAAAGAAACAGTGTCTGAGCAAGCTGTGGGTGTGCTGTTTAGTGAGAGGGTGTTCCCTAATACTGACAGCCCACCAGCTTTAATCATGTGGAAGTAAAGCAGCTTTTTTCTTTGCACAGAGGTAGTTCTCTTCTGTCAAGAAGCATCCAGGGTTTGTGTTCATTAATTTACAGAATGCCTGGTTACAGCACTCCTGAAATAAAAGCAAACCAAGGCACTGGGAAAGGTACAAGTGTGGGTTTTCCTGCCAGCTACACAGTGCCAGCCATAAATGACAGCCCAGCTCCCAATAACCCTTCTCTAGATACAAACCCAACCATACCAAGACCAGTGTTAAAATTAGCCTCTTCACTTGGCTCTGCTTGGCTGCCTGAAGCCTTGATTGACACTGTGGGCCCCAGTTTCTGAACAAATCCATTAAGCTCTTCAGCATCTGCAAACTGGTCTTTGACATGGGCAGGGGGCCATTAAAAAAAGAAAAAGCAATAAAAAGTATTACCTGGTGGGAAAGCCAAGAGCTCAATGTGAATAACCATTCCCTGGACTTCTGCTGTCACCTCTGTAACGCTGCTGTGGCTGTTAGTTGTGATGCGCTTCTGTTCTGCATCACTTCATTTGCTCGAGTACAAAACATGGATCATTTAATTAGTGTAAAATCGCCAAAAACAGTCTGTTCACTTTACTGAACAAACCAGCATTGTCTTTGAATAATAAAAAGAGGCTGATCTTCACTGCCAGTGGAAGAATTCACTTACCTCCACCTACAGGGCAGTTTGCTCAGCCCCTCTGTATAGCCCTCTGGAGCAGCAGTCCAATTCCAAGGAAACTCAAGAGGATCCTTCCTGGGACGTTCCTCAGTAGAAGCATGAATTCATCTCCTTACACTTAGCGCAGATTTACTGGGCTAACTTCCTCAGTTAACAGCAATATACTGGTCAATCAATACACTACTCTGTCATTAAATCATCTGCAAGACCTCCAGCAATCCTTTTGTGCACACCAAATCCAAAACACTGATTATGAAGATCCTGGCAGAAGGGAGTTCATAGCAACTCCTTGTTCCCATGAGAAGCTGACAAATACTAGCGACTTATCAACATCTTTCAGTATAACTTTGGCAGCAATTCTAAACTCATCCTTATCATTCTTGTGCATTCTTCAAATATTCCTACATAACAAAAGCTAAGAAAAACCTCTAAACAAACCCACACCTTTCTCCCCATCCTCAAGATCTGTATTGTATGTTAAATGTGGGGTTTGTATCAACTCCTTCCACCCTACCAACACTTTTAGCTGCAAGCTTACTTTTTTACTGAGTGCTGCATGAGAAATTCCCTTCCAGCACTCAGTACCAGGTCTCCAGCATCACTGACTAACATACATGAGCATTTTTTCTCCATACAGCAAATGCACCACAACTGCAGGGGTTTTTTACACACTTGGGAGAAGCCAACCAGACCCAGATTTCCCACCTATAAACCAGGGAACTAACACAAATCCACCAGCAGCCAGTGCAGGAAGACCAGCATTTGCCATCTTACACATTTGCCAAGTTCTCAATTCTTTGGTCTTCACTAATTCAGCTTCGATTCTCTTGCATACGATGCAAGAGATGTTTCAACTTACTTTCTGCTCTATCTTCCTATTCTCAAATCATAGCCAAGTTCTTGAGTATGTTAATCTTTACCAGGATCTTTTATATGTCAACAGTGTTTAAGTAGTGAGCAAGTGAGCTCAAGAGATTCTTAAGTCCAGTGTGGTTATCATGCTTCAAGCCAAGCAAAGAACATTTTAATGTTCACCTCTTGCAGGGAGTTTTTGTGTACCAATACTCCCCAGAACTACTTTCAGTAACTTTGCATTTCCATCAGTACGTACAAACACTGTTTGAATTACACCATGAATAAATACAAAGAGAAAGAGCTTTTCCCACAACAGCCTTGATGGGTTACTTTTAATTAAAATCAGTTTAACGATTGATAAGCTCTAGTATTTCCAGCAGCAAATCATAAGTGGTTGACTGTTTCCAGATACAGTGAAAAAACTGAAGATACTATAACTACATCAGCTAGCATATTTAGTTAGTTTACTGGTTGTCAAACATAGGAAAAAGTGAGGGTTTAACATGTAAATTGTCATGACCAAGAGCAAAACTTAAACGAGTATTTTGTAGGAATCGCAAGTTCAACTATATAAACTTACAAATCATTGTTTCCAAATGCTTACTCTCAATCTCTCACAGAATTACTTTTGACATACTTCCTCTATCAGATACCAATGAGCACGAATTTTCAGTGGCTAATTAGTATTCAGGGGAGGGGATGTCCTATACATGAACTCAGTACAGTTGCTACTTCGAAACGTTCTTTACGCATGCCCCTTAAGCAAATGGAAGAACACTGCAAATACCTGTTTCTCAGTATCCTTCATTTGCTTTCTGAGCTTGCAAAGGCAGCAAAACAGTTCAGCATGCCTGTGCACACATTAATGAAGACACCTCTTCCTTAAACACAGAACAAATGCATCTGCAGCCGATTTAAGATTAGACATACGACAAACCAAAGCATCATTCAACATGGCAGGGAAAATAGGAGAGTGGGTATATGGGAGTGTGACATCCTAAAGCTCTAACAGGATCCTCCCTGGCCCTGCATGTATCTTCCTCGCTCATGGTCAGCAAGGATGTTGTGCTGTTTGCAACAGTTGCCACATCTGCCTGTCATCCCTCAGGTACTACTGGTGGGAAGAGGAGACAACACACAAGAGGGAGCACTTCCTCTTTTGCACTGTTACTTTATTTTGTAGCAAGATCCATGTAGTATATAAAACAACAGGAAAACTGGAATAAAGCCTATAAAATAAACTGAGGAGTTCAGGTGATGAACCACTACAGCTCTGCTTTTGTGGGTTTCTGCTCATGTCACCAGAACTCATGTACTCTTTACCGTGTACATTTACAGCTCTTTAGCATATGAACCTAATTAAAAAGCTGATATGTTCCAATTAAGCCATAGTTAAGTGACAGATGCAGAGGAAAAAAAAACGGCTTTGTTAAGCCACAGCTGCCCTTGACACAGGTTACAATGATGTCTAACTACTGTAAAGCACATTACATCAAAAACCTTGAAGGAGCCTCCAAGAAAACAGGTTCACATTAAGCATTTTAAAGAAAGGTCATAAATACTGCACTGTAACAACAGTACCTCCTAATGTCCTCCTTATGCCTGAGGAGCTTTTCTGGTTTTTAAGAAGCTACTACAACGATGACACCAAACCTAGAGGTAGGTTATAGGCAAAGGTAAGTTACAGGCAAAAAAAAATCAATCCCTTTAGAGCCAGTCATTGCACAAACTGCCCAGCAGGAGGCAAGGCAAAATGTCAACAACTTCTTCCTCCCACCTTAAACACTGCTCACACGGTGGGTTTAATTCCTAGTGCCATCAGAATGACAATGGATCATCAGCTGCTAGTAAACGCGGTCATGCCAAGAGAACAGCTTGAAGTTACTCAAGCAAAAATCTGTTACTGTGCAAAACTGGTGCACTGGACTGTTACTGACTAGACCTCCAAGTTTAGGAAGTGACCTGATAGTAGACAACCAAGGTGTTTGTTTTCCTTTTGACATGGGGAATGCTCTACG
The DNA here is from genome assembly GCF_000696875.1 of Nestor notabilis. Taxonomy (NCBI): domain Eukaryota; kingdom Metazoa; phylum Chordata; class Aves; order Psittaciformes; family Psittacidae; genus Nestor; species Nestor notabilis. The sequence goes on from NW_009937107.1 coordinate 20,800, forward strand.
TAACCAAGAGGAGAACACACTGCTAAGCCTACATGGAAGGAGTCAAACATCAGCTTGTCTCAAAAGGTTAAAGAGATGACAAAGAAAGAAAAAGTTTAGAAAGTTATATATATAAAAAAAAAAAAAAGCACACTTTTCCAAGACCAAGTTTTCTTGTTTAAGAAGTTATTGTACCAAACAAGCCAGTAAAACAGCTCGTCCTTGGTATCATCTGGGATCAACACAAGGTTGACAGCAAGTATCACGTGGACAGTGCAACAGGGATGAGAAACATCTGCAAGTACAATAGTTAACAGCAAATTAAACCCAACTTTTAATGGTGTGATGCCTTCAGGTCACAAAATGTGGACAAAATTTTCCATCTCAACTACCTTCCGTACACTATTCCATGATAATCAAAAGTAAAAATGCTGAAGGTCCATTTTATTTCTACTTGCAAAGGGAAAGGGGAAAAGGTTAAATAAGTGTTCTCCAATTTGTTCTCCACTATATGTACACCCACACACATACACACACGCACATGCACACACCCCTCAAACTGCACTGACGTTTCTTTTTGACCAAAAGAGTAGATCCTGGGAGTAAGTGCAAAATGCAAAATCAACTGACAGAAAATGCTGAACAAACAGCATCATAAAAATACAAAATATTTATATTACTGAACTATTAACAGATGATGTTCTCCGTCTCTTTAAAACTTTGGAACCACATAGCTGATTTCTTAAATCTAGTCCATGCCAGCTTCCAGAACTATGAATGTTTTAGTTAGCTTCATTCTTTGATGCTTCATCAAAATTTTCTACGAGATCTGAAAGAGATGAAGATACTCAGTGCAGTGATGCCCAATAACATTACCTGCATAAGTTTAAAGAAAATGCATACCTTACAGGAAAGGCTAAGTAGTTCTCAACTAATTAACACCATTTTATAATGGGCAGATTGCAAAGGGCTTTAGAAAATACAGTTTAACACTCACAAAGAAATAAAAATGCAAGAACACTCAGAAGAGGGGAAGTTCTAACATGAAGTGATAAAGACCTGATTTTCAGAGGTCTCTACTGGCTGCTGCCAGCAGAGTCCTGAGCCATCAGCACCTAAGTTAGGCACCTATTAACTGCTGTACTCCAAGAAGCAGAGAATTTGAGACAACTGAATTTATATGCAAGGCCACAAAGAAATAAGCCAGTGGCAGAGCATGAGTAATTGAACCTCTGGGCCCACCCACCCGTTGTTTTAGCTAATATACCATACTGATGGATACAGTACAATGTAGTGACTGACAGTTATTCACTGACAAACTCTATTTGGGTATTTAGATCACCTCTTTAACCTCACTGAAAGTATTTTAACCTATTTTCACTCAAGAATAAAACAATCAGCACAAGATAAACATTTTTTCAAAACCTGGAATCCAGAGTCATGTTTTAATGCTGCCCAGTGTATCAAGCCTCTCTTAGCAAGTGAGGAGTATCATCAAGAGCTGAATATTTAAATGCATGAATATTTATACATTAAACAGATATATAAAGGTGTATGTGCCTACCTGGGACATCATCATCTTCTTCATCAATATCTTCAGATTTTGGTGCTTTACTATCCAACACTATAAAAAGAAATTTGGTGCCGAGTTCTCATTACACAGAATTAGGGACAATCACACACCAATATAAAAACAAGAAAGCATTTTCCCAGCCCCTAATAGTGACAAACACACCAGTGATTGGGTTATCAACAGCAAACAGCATAACCAAAAGGTCTACTTGTGAACATTCTTATCCCACAGTACTAACAGAGCCATTTTCAAATGCTATTGGGGTATTAATGCAGGGCTAGCAAAAGATCAAATGACACAGAAAAAACACACATGACAACCTCTAACTGAAGTCATGTGTTTCAACACAACAATAAAGTGGTACCAGTCAGGGACCAACATATCATATGATTCAATTACCAAAGAGCTACAGCTGTAGGATAAAGTATTTCCCTATTGAGTGTTCTGCATCAAACCTGGTCTGTGCAAGTCACAGACATGCTATAAGTAATGCAGAGAAATGCAAGAACTTAAAAAGTAAGTACTACTTCTCACTGGTCTGACTTTCTGTACTAGCTTAAGCAAGCACAGTAAATAATCTATTGGTACCCAAGTTGTATCAAAGAAATACACTTATGAGGATCCATCTTTCTAAATTTTAAAAGGTACTTTGCATATCAGTAGAGAAGGAAAAAATAAACCCTTTACTTTCAATTCAACTCCGAATACAAAATATAGGAGTTAAAATTACTGATTTAGAAGGAATAACTCTTTGTTGAAAACACTAGAACAGGTCATGTATTTTCCAGTTCCATGTAAAGACAACTGCAACATGTCCAGTTTTTTTAATGGCCCTAACAGCCTAAAGTGGAACTATCCTCAGAGTCCATTTCTTAACTGTAAATTTACAGTAATAGTTACACCACATACAGAGATACACACCATGATCCCCAATGGTTTTAAAATGAATAGAACAAAGAATCAAATCTTTGATTTTTAATTAATTTTTTGTAAGTCTTGGTTTAATTCCAAATGGAATTACAGAGAAGATTAAGAATATTTCTTCCTCTATATCCACAGAGGAAACACGTTTTGTATGAACAAAGAAAACTGATTCAATCCCCTGACAAAAAGAACCTACTGAGTTTTTATGGAGTACAAACAGGAACTTGCTTTCCCAAATACTTTGTCATCCACAGTTGTACACTTGGAATCACAGCATGCCTGACAGAAAGTGTCCCCCCCTTCCTGTATTTCCAAAACAGTGGCAAATAAATAAAAGCATGTATGCTTTTGATCACTCCGTCACACATACTGCTGTTAAATTTGAGTTAAAACTTTTAATACTTCCTATGTTCTTTAAATTGGCAATGAAAGATTCCAAAGAGACCTACCTTGTCTTGGGAATTGTTCAGCTAACTTCCTGAGACTTGTTAAGCTGTCAGCACCAAGCTGGCTTAAGATGCCTGGAAGCATTTCTGTGATCGGTTTAGCCTCTGCATGCCCAGTGATTGCAAAAGTGTTAGCAGAGAGGGAAGCTTGAACCTTGGGGTTGTTGAAGTGAATAACTGTTCCATCATCTTTTATCATGTTCACCTGTTTGAATATATTAACAACATTCACCAAAAAGATGCAGCATCTTGTTGAACAAGCATGAGAAATGATTAATTCAAGACTAGATTTAATATTAAACTATATAAAAAATATTGCAGGACTAGCACTCCTCCTAGAGGATAATATGACCATGACAAAAGCATCTGGAGTTAACACCACTTAAACTGGAAGTAAAATATGAGTTAATGGTAAAATATGGGTTTGTACACATTACATTAAAAGGTAGACTTTAAAGAGCTGTGGTTCCTTCATAAAATACTTACCTAAATACCAAGTAACAAATAAGCAAGGACCGTATGTTATCACACAGTTCATTTTATATTTTAAACAAAGGCAAAAGCCATACATAAGTTATTAGTCTCTAAGCTATAAAGTTAGTATCAGGAATATCTAGAGAAAAAAAGACCCACAAAGCCCTCAGATCTTTGGTGACTCTTTGCAAACTAAAAGCTCTACCAGACCAGCCTTGTCACATCAGTTTAAGCCATCGCCATTCACAGCTATCTCTGACACCTATCAGGAAACATTATTGTCTCTGCAGCAGAATTGGCAAAGGCACAAGACTCACTCTCTGGCCTACTTGCTGAAGCTGCCCGAGGCAAAGATGCTTCCCCCATACACACACCGACCTAGAGGTTTATGTACCAACTGCACTAGAACAGGCTTCTGTGCCTGCCCAGTAATTCCAGGACAGCTGTTTCAAAACTAAGGACATTGTACAGTGATCCTCCTCTCTTCCTTTTCCCTAATGTTCTGAACCACCAGGAACTGAATTTCACAGCCAGTACAGCAGCCTGCTTTGCTCCTACTGTCAACGTTTATACTGCCATATTTGTATGGGCCTATGCTATGATTCTTTAACCTAAAGGAAGACAGAATGGGGAGTGGAAAAGGTTTTTCTTTCAGGCGTGGATAAAAAATGGTTATGTGGAAAATAACTGTCTGGAAAAAAGGAAGAGAGTTCAGCCCATCTAACCAAGCAGCAGTAATAAACTGATGTGACAAAGCTCTCAAGCATTGTTTTAAGTGGAAGTTAGAGGGAAAAAACACAGAAATTTGGGAACTAAAGAAGAGATCTAAAATATAAACCCATGTAAGTTGCCAATCTTCACACAGCAGCAGAGATCAAAATATGTTTTGAACAGGAAAACCAGCTGTTGCTTTCCTGCAAAACTAAAGGATGTCCTGTCCTTTGCACATAGGGAAAACAGTAAAGGCTTCAAGCATGGTCTTCCTCTTACTCTAAAACCTCTTAAAAACCACACAGATGTGTTACTAATGTTTGACTCAACATTACCAGCCTCCCCCAACTCTTCCACCTACACGAAGTATACCAAGGTGAACTTTTGTCCACCTGGATACAACATACTGCCATTATGTACCTAGCTATCAAGGCAGAAGGACATTGCATTACCTTCCTTCACTCAGAGACATTTAAAATGGTTAGTAACTGTGTCTGAATAAAGATCTTATCCTCTATGTGAAAAAAACCCCACCCAAACACACACACAGAGAAAAACTGTGTCTCTGGGTTTGTATAACTCAGCATATACAAATCAGACAGACAAACTGAAGTGTTTCTGTAGCAGATGTATGAAAACTTACAACCAAACCAGGCTTCTACACCAGATCTGTACTTGCCTTTGGAAGAGGTATGCACCAAGTGACCTCTGGGGGCACCGTGCAATCCTGCTTAAACTAATTAATCACAGATTAAATATTGTGCTGCTTTAAGCAAGTGCAATAGTAATACTGAGTTCATCCTGAAGGAACACCTCCTCCTCCCATGTATGGGCATCGCCATCACCAGGGCTATGGAAAATATCTGTGTTTCAGTTCATACGTTATATGTGTAAGATAGAGGTATTGGAGGAATATGTGAATCACCTCTATTTCTAATCATACTAATACAGAAGCAGCTGGTTCTGTAGAGTCTCTGCTGTGTTGTAAGAAACATCACCTCCTATGACAACAACAAATAATTCTGTCAATTTTCATGCAGTAAAAAGGCCTTATTTTGATAACACAGACTCACAAGTCCTTGCTCCAGGTATTTTCAAGCTTTTCTTTATATTCTGCACCACACAACTCTTGCTTTAAATGTGCCTGCACAGTACATGTGTGTTTACTGCTCTCTAGAGTAGATAATCACATTCATCAAGTGAAGAATCAAGAGAAACTTTGTTTTGCAATGAATGCAAGATGCATACATGACAAACAGCTTACTGGCTTCCAGACCTCCACCTGGCCAGCAGAACCTTACCCCTTCTTTCTCCAGGCATGTATCTCTTAATACGAATGAGACAACAGTCAATCAAATAACTTTACCTATCACCAACGAGATGTTTTGTGGGGAAGAGCAAAGTGTTGTTATAAAACACCACCAAAACAATAGAGTGAATTCAGTTTCAAACAGGAAACACTTATTATATCACTCTACCTCTTCGATGCCAGCAATATTATTTACTGCCAGTTTTTTGAGGGAACTCTGAAGTTTTTTGTCATCAGCTGTAGCTGTTCTGTGCACCACCTTCTTCTTTCTGCGAGCTGTACCCTGGAAAAGGAGAGACAGGTCAGCTACATTCAAACAAAATCGCACAACACTGATTTTAAAGCCATATCCCGCTCTGAGCAACAGATCTTTTAACTTATGGGAAAGCTCTGTAGTTGAAAACTCTTATTTACCTTCACCTACAGCTTTAGCTGTCAATCTTAAGGTTTCTCTCAAGTGCAAAAGACCAAAAAGACACCAAACCACTTCCTACAAACCAGATTAGAGAAACTATTTTTATTAAGCAATATGTATTAAGCAATTTATAAGAAAGAACTTTTCTTTTTTTCCCAAGATGAAGCACAAATACATTGGTTTAAAAAGGTGATGCTTTTGTAACCCAGTAATTGTTCCAGAGACAGCGACTGTGGAATGTCTACTCTGCAAACTTCCGTACAACCCCGCCTATGGTTAGGAGATGAACACCACACTGAACAAACTACATGCTTTTGTTTGTGTGTCATATTAGCTACCTGCTGGCTCAGAGAAAAGAAGAACCTCAGTGCAAAGTCAGATAAGCCCTGGAGCTGGCACAAAGGGAGGAACTCCCCAACAGAGAGAGGAGAATGGCAGAACTGGAACAACCAACAGGTAAGCTTAGCTTGAGCTTTCACAGGTCACAACAAGTCACTGAATTACAAAGCAAGCTTACATGCTGGAAACTACTCATCCAGCAGCTGTGAACTCAACGAAAATTGTATTTCAAGTAGCAGTACTGCGATCCAGATCACAGGAAAAACTGTGTTCCTCCCCTTCTATGAACTAAAGACTATATTTTGTAAAGCAGGTTTCAGAGATGTTTCTCCTTCAGCCTGTAACTTACAGGGAACAGTTCATCTCTGATGGTTTTCTTACCTTTCCTCCTATTCGGACCTGCGCTTGAAGCTTGGCCAGTTTTTCTTGGTTCATATTGTTGTAACTGAAAAAGGAAATAAAAGTTAACCACCAAAATAGTAAGAAAAAACACTCACAGTCCATTTTAAAAGCACTCAAGACTTGCAGTGGGGTTCTAAACTTAGAGAAGAATCACCAGAACACTGCATCAAACTAATACACAAAAAGCTTTAACGCCACACCACCTGAATAATACAAAGTGATCCACCAGCAGTAGGTTTAGCTGAAGTGTCTGTATCACAATGAGGCAAACCAGCAGCACGTTTCATTTTGCATCAGTCTGCAGTATGAGCTGTACGTTTCCAAGCCAGTTTACTGCTGGCACCATTTGAATGAACTACTGACTCAGAACAGACTCAAACGAGCACGTACAGCACAACCGCTCCTGAAACACCTTTAAGAGAGCACAGAGACTCATCACTATGCTACTTTGAATGGTATTTCCCAATAACGCATCTCTGACATTTTTAGGTAATAAGCCAGCTCGGAACAAAGAGCACAGCTTCACAGATCTCCTAAATGAACCTCTGGCTGCTATTCATCCAGTTCAGTGACTGGGAAGTTAGGCGACCAAGTGGCTTGTTCCTGGAGTCAGATAGGACCTTTAAAAGCTGGAAGGCCTGAAAATCCGTAACGGGTGAAAAAACACCTTAAACCTTCCAACGCAAGGAGGGCATTTCGCTGCTCTGCCCCAGTCAACCATCAGTGACCCCCTACATGAAGGGAAAACCTCTCTGCATGTGCATTGTGCGGGGCAGCGGTGGGGATGGCGCCCCAGCGAGGCCGCAGCACGGCCGATGGGAATCAGTACACGGATGGGACTCCGCCGGGGGAAGGGGCTCGGGCCGGCAGAGCAGCTCGCTGGCCGCCCCCAAAGCGCGGGGAGCGGAATCAGGGCCCCATCCCTCCGAACGAGGG
>NW_009937108.1:0-1880 GCF_000696875.1 Nestor notabilis
CCGTGTACCTCCATCCCTCCTCCCACCAGGGTTGGGGGTCCCCAGGTAAGGGGGCTGCAGCCGGGGCACCACTGGGTCCATCCAGCCCCACTGCTTCTGTGCTGCCCCGCAGGGAGCCCATGGACCAGCTTCCAGCGGTGCCTTTCATCCCCAGGGATGCCAAACCAGCCAGTTCCCCAGGTCCCGATGGATAAACAGCCTCTGCAGCCTGGGGAAACTGAGGCAGGGAGGCCCCATTCTTGCCCAGGGCTGTTGTTTGCAACAGGAGTCCCGGCTCCCGTGTTCATTTTCATCCCAAGCTCATGTATAAAGTCATTTTCCACTTCCATGGGGTGACACTCTGCTGGCCCAGCCCCTTGGTGGCTTCACCTCCATCAGAACCAGTTGGCCCTGATGCCATCGGGTGCCTCAGTTTCCCCACGCTGGAGCTCAGCAGGGCCCCTTTTGCTCGCAGCATCTTCCTTCCCCAGGAGCTGAGCCTTGGCAAGGGAAAAGAGCTGCTTATGCAGAACAAATGGAATCAATCACAACAAAAGGCACCGGGCCTGCTTCTATTTATTCCCTATCTGAGGCTTTCAAACGCATCTACAGGCATCCACAGCCATATGGAGAAGGGGAACCCACTGGGGCTGTCCCAGTGGGCAGGGAAAGGCAGGACACGGGCACAAACCTGGGGTCTCAGGGCACCTCTTGCGCTGTTTTACCCCTCCTTGCACGTTCCTTGGGACCACACCGGTCCCCATCCAGCTTAGCTTCGGGGTGATGCTACCAAGCAGCCAGAACGTAAAGCGAAGGGAGGATGAGGAGCAGGGCCCCCAAAATATCCTGCTGCTGGGTGCAGCACAGCCCCTGCATCACCACCTCCACGGACACTCCACGGCGGAGGATCCAGCAGCAGGATCCAGCCCACGCTGCCAGGGAATTGAATCTGTGCTGCTTTATCAGGGCTGCTGCTCCTGCTGACAGATTCCATGAGCTCCAGGGAGCTCCTGGCCTCTCCCTTGGACTTCCCAGCTCATGGAAGAGGTGATGCTGGAGGTACCTCTCTGCTTCCATCCCAGCCGGGGCTCTCTGGCTTCAAAACAAGCTGGAAGTGGTGTGGAAGGCTGGTGGAAGATGGCTTATTGATGCAATGAGGCAGCAGCATGTCAGGGCCTGCACGCTGGAGGGACAAGCTCCAAAACCTTGGAATCTGGTTGTCACAGGGGCACTGGAGGGATGGTTCCATACATGAAGAGCGAGGGGACACCTCGCTGTCGGTACATGGGGTGCAGCCACTACCCTGGCAACGAGGAGATGGGTTATCCTGGGTTTTGTGGTTATCCAAGAACAAACCAGCAGCTCCCCTTGGGATTCTCCCACCTGGGCTCCTCGCTGCATCCCTGCAGGGCTGCTGGAGCTGTTTCTGGGCTGATGTGGGGCCCTGGGGCAGGGCAGGACTCTCACATGTCCTCAAATGAGGATACTGAGGGCTGAGCCAGAGCAAGAGCCAGAGCAATGCTCTGCCCAGGGAGCATGTCCCATGTCCCAGCCCAGGGGCTGCAGGGCATGATGCTCGGAGGGGATGAGGATGCTCGGAGGGGATGATGATGCTCAGAGAGGATGATGATGCTCGGAGGGGATGATGATACTCGGAGGGGATGATGATGCTCGGAGGGGATGATGGTGCTTGGAGGGCATGATGCTTGGAGGTAATGATGATGCTTGGAGGGGATGAGGATGCTCAGAGAGGACGCTGATGCTCAGAGGTGATGCCGACGGTCAGAGGGGATGATGCTGGGAGGCGATGCTGATGCTCAGAGGGGATGATGCTCGACGGGAATGATGCTTGGATGGGATGATGCTGGGAAGTGATGATGCTGATGCTCGGCGCGGGCTCC
>NW_009937109.1:0-518 GCF_000696875.1 Nestor notabilis
CAGCTGCATCTGTGCCCACAACTGCATCCATGCCCACATCTGTATCTGCAACCGCAGCTGCATCTGTGCCCACAACTGCATCCATGCCCACATCTGTATCTGCAATCCATATTTGTGTTCATAGCTGCATCTGCAGCTACATCTGCATCCACAGCCACATCTGCATTTACGCCCACAGCAGCATTCGGGCCCACATCTGTATCTGCAACCACATCTCCATCTGTGTTGACAACTGCATCTGCAGCCACATCTGCATCCATGTTCACAACTGCATCCACAGCCACATCTGCATCTCTACATCCACAGCCAGACCTGTATCTGCAACCACATCTGCATCCATGCCCACATCTGCACCAGTGCGTACATCTGAATCCACAGCCACATCTGCATCTGCAACCAGGTCCCCATCTGGGTTGGCCCCAGTTCCTATCCCACCAGCACCCTGTCCCCTGCCCTGGCTCCCCCATTCCCACCCCAGTTCCCCATTCCTGTTCCAGACCCCCATTCCACCCCAGTTT
>NW_009937109.1:576-865 GCF_000696875.1 Nestor notabilis
ATTCACCCTGCATCTGCCCTGCAACCCCACACAGCCACTGTGCATCCACCCTGCATCTGCCCTGCATCCACTGTGTATCTACTGTGCATCTGCCACCCATCCACCCTGCATCCTCTGTGCATCTGTGACACATCCACCATGCATCCTCCCTGCATCTGCTGTGCAACCACTGTGTATCTGCTACACACCCACCCTGCATCTGCTTTCCATTCACCGTATGTCCCCCATGCATCTGCTGTGCATCCTCTGCGCATCCTCTGCGCATCCACTGCACTTCTGCTGTGCAACC
>NW_009937109.1:1236-1522 GCF_000696875.1 Nestor notabilis
AACCCCCATGCTGCACCCCTGCATCCCGGCATCCGCAGCATCGCTCCATGGGACGAGGCCACAGGAGCAGGAGATGCCCGGTGCAGCCTGGCCCGGCTCCCACCACGGAGGTGGGGGTTTGGGGTGCAGACGGGTCCCCAGTCAGCGCTCCCAGTGCTCCCCAGCGTGGGGCAGCCCCAGCCCCACCGTGTTCAGAGCAGAGCGTGGGGCTCAGCGATGACACCAGAGAATGAGATAAAATAGACATGAACATATAATTGTCATAAAAGAGATTAAATTAGAATAG
>NW_009937110.1:0-3420 GCF_000696875.1 Nestor notabilis
CGCTTCTCTGCCCCTCTCCTGTACCCGGCTCCAACAGTCGTTGCCTCCGCGCGAAAAACCATTTCAGGCCTTTGCCTCTGACGACAGGATAAATGCGGGGCTGTTCTGGCCCTGCTCTCCAAGCAGAGAGGCGCGTTCACGTACAAGATGCTGCTGAGCAGATGACCGTAGCTGGCGGTTCCGGCTGTGCTCCGGACGGGAGCGAAGCTCTGCACCCCCTGCCACTGCTACAACAGTGCCACCAACACGGCCATCCACCCTCACTTTGCCACCTGTAACTCCATCTGCACACTGCCCCTCTGGGCATCACTCTCAGGCATCCCAGAAACCAACTCCCAACGCACAAACGACCAGCCCCTGCTCCTAAGCCTAAGGTTCCAGGACAGAGAGCTGGTGCTGGGCATCACCCACACACAGTGAGCTCCGCAACGGTGCTATCAACATGGCAACCTGCTCTCACTTTGCCACCTAAAACTCCATCTGCGTTCTGCATCTCTGCTTTCTGTCCAGGCACCTTTGGTGTGGGAGCAGGGGCTGGACGTTTACTCTTTGGGAGCTGGGCTCTGGCAGCCTGAGCGAGCTCCCCAGAGAGGCACTATGCAGATGGCGGTTTAGGTTCTAGGCTGGTATGTCTGGCTTCTTTTAGCTAGTTTATTCCCTCATGGGAATCTCGAGTCGCCTCATAGTTAGCGTACCACGTTGTGTTTGACTTATGTTGACTTGTTGTTGCCAAGAGGACAATTCCACAGTGGTCCTGCAGGAGGGACGGGGCTCAGAACCATCAACAGCCCACCCAGAGACCCCAGAAAAGCCTCAGAGCAGTCCCAAACACACCCAAACCACCCTGGAGACCCCACAATGAGTGCCCAGCACTTGCTGCAGCCCTACAGGTGCCAAGGTGGTGTCCCAACGCCAAAACACAAAGCCCAGAGCAGCCAAGAGGGTCTGAAGGAAAAGCTTCAGATCCAAACATAGCCCCACAGGCACTGAGCCCTACCTTGAGACAGTGCCTCCGGGCGTACATTGGTCTCACTCTGTTCCTGGACCCCCAGGTCTGCACCATGGGGGTTCCTCCCCGCAACCCCTTCAGTGGGAATCCCTGTGTAGTTGGCAGCTGGATCCCGAGCCCAAAGGGGATTTCAAGGCAAGGCATGAGTAGATCTTGGTCCCAAGGTGAGGGGAAGAAGGAGAGGGGGGCTGTGGAGCTCCTGGCGTAGGGGTCCAGCTTGGAGCCCATCTGCAGGGATAAAGAAGCACACAGCTCACACTCCCCTGAGAAAGGGTTTAATGGGGAGGAGAGGCACTGCTGTTCCTTTCGAACAAAAGAAGGGCTGGGGGGATGCTGCAGGAAACATACACATATGCACACTATGTACAGAGCAACACAGGCAGTGCCAGGCACCCCCAGCTCCCCGCCACCATCCCCTGCTGGAGAATTGCCTCCCCCTTCTCCCTCCTTGCGCAGGTAGAGGGGAGAGGGGTGGGCTTGCCGAGCAAGGAGTGACTCCAGTCCTGACAAAGACTAGGGTTTGAGGGGTGGACAGTGGGAACACAGAGATGGGGCCTGCCCACACGCTTGGGGAGGGTGGAACTCTTTGGTTTCAACATTAAGGCTGCACAGGGCCACCGTTTCCAAAGGGCCGAGGGAGGCAGAGAAAGGTTCCGGGCACTGGAATGGAAATGCTCAGTAAAACCATTCCCCCCCGGTGCAAGATGTGACCTGAAGCACCCAGTCAGGTTTATGGCTGTGTCTGGGACTCAGCAACGTCCCTCCCCTGAAGAGCCCCACACTCAGAGACTGGAGAAGGGGAGGCTCCAGGGGTGTTTGCGTCCCCCCTCCCTGCACATCTGCACGTCAGAAGGGATTTCATGCCTTGGCCCAAATGTGTTCTGGGCCCCCCCACACCCTGGGTTGGAGACGTGCCCACCTGATGGCTGCTACCTCCTACTTAGGACAGGGAGTTGAGGAAATGGCTTTCCCCTGCCAGAGTGCTCAGCATGGAGCTCATGTCACCCACAGCCATGTTGGCACCCCCAGATGCAGGGAGCAGCCCCCCAGCAGGGCTGGGGGGCCCCGGCAGCAGTGCAGGCATCTCTGGTTCTTCCACAATGGCAGCAAAGTCAAGGTGCGTATTCTCCAGGTCCAAGGAGTCCAGGCTGTTGGCCACTTGCTCCCCTGAATCCAGGTAGTGATACGAGCTGCCTTTGAGCCCTTCCAAGCTCCCACCGTAATGCCCAGGACCCCCACAACTTGCTGCCATTTGGTCCAGCAGCTTATGCCCCCCCTTGCCCATGTGTGTGCCCTGGCCTGGGTAGTAGAACAGGGCATTACTGGGCCCCTCAAGCGTGGGGCGGGCAGGGAGCAGGCGGAGCACACGCCGGGAGCTGCCGTCCGCTCCCTCATAGGGATGACCTGGCTGGGACACGTTACCTGCGTAGTTCAGACCGGTTTGGTGCCCATGTGGTTTAGGGCCACCAGGCGGATGCGGCACTAGCTCAGGGTTGAAGCACGGGGCATTGAGGAGGGGTTGGGTCTCGGGCAGACCCTGCAGGTTCTCTGGTTTGGCTTGGTAAGCAGAGCACTTGGGGCTGAGGTACAGCGGTGCCTGCATGGCTTGGCACTGCCCAGGTTCAGTGCCCAGGCGCAGGGCAGCCTCCCCTCCCTTGGAGGCTGGCTGGTCTCCCCACATCAGAGCCTGCTGGGCCTGCACATAGCTACGGACCATCACTTCTTTGGTCTGCATGGTGGGGGTCTGGTCTCTTCTACCACTTGGGCTCAACATGCCCATGTAACTGACGGGTGCCTGCTCCTCGGGCTGGTAACCTCCCGGCCCTACGTTCATGGCTTGGCCAAATGATGCTGGAGGCTGCATGCGCCGAGCAAGTTTGGGGTTCTGGCAGGGAGCAAGTGCTGGGGTAGGTGCTGGGTAACGCTGCTCAGATTTGATCTGTAGTCGATTAAGACGGTGCCCCCCAGGAAATCCACTGTCCTGGCAGGAGCTCGCAAGTTTGGGTTGCTGCCCGCAGGAACTGGGCACCGGGTACTCGGTGCTTTGATGGTGAAAGTGTGGCCCAGACATGGCACTGACACTGGACTGCCCAGAACTCATCTCCAGGTTGCTCTGAGGAGGCTCATCCCATGGAGCTGCCATGGTCCCAGTGCCAGGATGCATACTGGTGAAGTGCTGGTTCATCTGGCACGGAGGGAGGGAGAACTCAGGCTGAAGGAAGCCCTCCTCCATGTCCCTGGGGCCTCCTGGGTTCAGCTGCATGCAAGCCGTGGTCCGGTGGGTGCTGCCATAGAGGTCTTCACACTGGAGCTCCACACCCGTCCTCTGGCACGGGAAGCTCTCCTCGGGGTAGTCCAAGTACTGCTCCATCTCTAGCAGCCCAGGCTCTGTGCCCGGACCCTCTCTGCTC
>NW_009937111.1:0-393 GCF_000696875.1 Nestor notabilis
CCCATCCCCCCGGGGTGCTCTGTCCTCGAGCGAGCAGAGGGACATGCAGCTCCTGCTTCAATCCCAAGAGCCAAACCCAGCCCCACATGGGCAACCCTACAATAACAAACCAGGACACGGAGCCCCAGCATTAACCGCATGGACCCACACTGCTCCCAAACAACGCCCAAACCAACCCCAATCCTGAGAAAGCGACCCTACAATAACACAATAACAAACCTGGGGGGGAGCCAGAGGACGTGCCGGGAACACCAGAAATCAGCGCTCAGCCCCTCACCCTGCTCATGGTTTAAGCCTTATTCAGGTTTAGGCGGTGGGGTTGGGGGGTTATTGTCATTCCCGCGCCCCTCGTGCCGGCTGTGTGGTTCCAGCCAGGAAAATGGGGCTTGAATT
>NW_009937111.1:404-3378 GCF_000696875.1 Nestor notabilis
CAGGCTCCGGATCCGACCCCTCAAGCTCCGATTTCCACGCTCCAAACCACTTATTTGTACTTAAATAAGATTAAATGGATCAACTTGGTCCAATGATGTGGGAAAGGGGGGTGTGAGCCCCTGCGGTCCCCACTGTGTCACTGTCCCCAGCATCTCACTGTCTCCTGGGTGACGCTGGCCCTGGAGCTGCCTCCCACCTCCTGGGGACACCAGGGGCTCCGGTGTGCCAGGAGGTGGGAAGTGGTGCTGGAGCGTGGGGCACAGCACGTGAGCTCAGCCTTCGCCGCCTCCTCCTCCTCCTCACAGCGGGGTCACCGGTGCGATCCGGCTCCATCCCGCTGTTTTCCAGACACCAGGAGCCACCAGCACCCTGAGCCCAACCGAGCTGCTGGATGCAGTGGGGCCAGGCTGGCACTGCCGGGTGTGGGACGGGATGCAGGCAGCGAGGTGGGATGTGAGATGCAGGTTGTGGGTTGCGATGCTATGTGGGATGTAGAATAGGATACAGGATGCAGGATAGGATGGAGGGTGGGATATGGGATGCAGGCTGGGATGCAGGATGCAGGCTGGGGTGCAGGATGCAGGATGGGATCCAAGATCCAGGATGGGATATGGGATGAGGGATGCAGGATGCAGGCTGGGATGCCAGATGCAGGTTGGGATGCAGGATTGAATGCAGGATGCAGGATGCAAGATGGGATGCAGGATGCAGGATACAGATTGGGATGCAGGATGGGATGCGGGATGCAGGCTGGGATGCGGGATGCAGGTTGGGATGCGGGATGCAGGGTGCAGGCTGGGATGCGGGATGGAGAATGCAGGCTGGGATGCAGGATGCGGGCTGGGATGCAGGATGAAGAATGCAGGCTGGGATGCGGGACGCGGACTGTGATGCAGGATGCAGGATGGGATGCAGGATGCAGCCTGGGATGCGGGATGCAGGATGGGATGCAGGATGCAGCCTGGGATGCAGGATGAAGGATGCAGGTTGGGATGAGGGATGCAGCCTGGGATGCGGGATGCAGGATGCAGGCTGGGATGCGGGATGCCAGCGGCGGTGTGGAACAAAGGGCCATTGTTCCCGGCGCTCCCAACGCCGCCTCCCACTCTCCGAAGGTCAGGTGCTTCCTTGCTGCCCTCCAAACGGCTCCTTGTTCTCCCGCCAGCGTCGGCACAGCCTGAGTGGTCGCGGTGCCACCAGGCCACACCGGCACCGCCACCAGCACCACTGCCACCAGCACCACTGCCACCAGCACCGCTACCGTGTGCTCCCGGCCACCAGCACCGCAAAGCTCCTGCAGGATGGGTGACGACATCCCCATCCCCTGGGTGGCCCCATCACACGTGTTGGGTGTCATGTGTGTGCAGGCATGTGTGAACCGTGTGTCACGTGTGTGGGCACCAGCTGTCATGTGTGAGCAGGTATGTGCGCACCATGTGTCGTGTGTGTAGGTGTTGTCTGTGTGCACCATCTGGCACGTGTGTCTGGCACATGTGTGTGCACCAAGTGTCATGCGCACGCAGGTGTCAGCACACGCAGGTGTCATGTGTGCGCACCGCATGTCATGTGTGTGCAGGTGTCAGCGTGTGCACCATGTCACGTGTGCAGAGGAGTCTGCGCATGGGGTATCACACGTGTGCAGGTGTCTGTGCACACGGGGCCGTTGTGAACACGTGTGAGCACACACACGCCTGCGCATGGGGTTGGTGCATGTGTGCACGTGTGTGCACGAGGCTGCCGTGTGCACGTGTGGTGCGTGTGAGCAGGGCTGTGCTGTGTACCCCCCAACCCACCAGGCAGGATCCAACCCTCCACAGGGCACAGATGGATCCTGGATGGATCCCAGCTCCCAGCCTCCCAGATCGGCTCCTAAACGCTTCCCAATTTCCTGGCGCTGTATGTCGGTGTCCCCGGCGGGAGATGATGGATGGGGCTGGTCACAAAAGCCACTTCTGTTCCCATCGCCCAAGCTGGGGCCGGATCCCGTCTTTCCCAGGGGCACATGGGTGCTGCCACCGCTGCCTCTTCCCATCCCACCCTGCTCCATCACCCTGGATTTGGGCACGGGGATGAGGGTGGCTGCCACCTCCCTGTCCTGGTCCCCAGCTACTGCAAAGCCACACGCCGTGCACTGCTCCGTGCCTCAGTTTCCCCACTCGATGCCCAAGCGCATCCACAACCACAGTCCCGTCTTCAGATCCATGCAGCACCAAACCCGGTGCTGAGCTCGGCCGCAGCGCTGCCAGGTTTGATGGGATTATCCCAGCAGGCAGGATTACACAGGGAAGAGCCAGGATTAGACACAGTGCATCGGGACGGCGGCGCAGCCAGGGCTGGCCTGGCTGCCAGCAGGCTGAACTGGGCTGAACTGGGAAGGACTGGAACAGAGCTGAGCCCTGGGGCCGGGGTCCCCTGGGACCTCCTCTGGGGAGTCATGGCTTCACCAAGCACTGTTTAATTACCCGGCACAAGGAGACGAGAGGGAGCTTTTCCCCCTCTTTATTTTTGTTTTAATTTAACAAAATTGTAATTAAATAGGGAGGAAAATCCTGTTAGCACAAGGCAGCCCCACTGGGAGCTCCCCCGCGCCAGACGACTGCTCCTCCGCTCCCTCCCGCCTTCCAAAGGGAATCGAAACCTCCATCACCCCTTTTGTGGGATGCAACCGAAGCCCAAAGGTCCCTTGGGATGAGCTGTGGGGTCCCCAGGGCCATAGGGTCCCCTCTGCAGTGGCGTTGAACACTGCTGGGGATACAGCAGCATCCTTTTGGGTACCACGCTCCAGCAGCCACCTCCATCACCACACTAGGGATGGAGGGATGGGAAGAAGGGATCCCAGATCCGCCCAGGATGCAGCACTCGGGATGCTGGTGGTGATCGGGTGCCAAGGGGTTAAGCGGGTGCCACGGCACAGCCCAGATGGAGCCAGGCTTGCTCTTGGGTTTCTTTACTACTGTTTATGTTGCCGAACAC
>NW_009937112.1:0-605 GCF_000696875.1 Nestor notabilis
GCGCCGCCGGGAGGAGCCCGAGAGCGAGACCGGGAGTGGGGATGGGGCCGGGATAAAAGGGGTTGGGATAGGGTACCGAGTTAGGAGACTGGGATACAAAGGACCAGGATAAGGGACGGGGTTAGGGGCAGGAACCGAGGACGGGGACCAGGAGAGGGAAAAGGACATTGATAGGAATAGGGATAGGGGCAGGCACCAGGACCGGGAACTGCCCCTGTGTCTATCTGGGACTGGGACTGGGACTGCGACCGGGACAGGCACGGGGAGAGGGACCGGGACTGGGATGGGCACCAGGAGACCGACAGGGGCAGGGATGGCGCCACGCTGGGGGACACGGCCCCCATGGCCCCACAGCCCCTCTTCCCTGTGGAGCCCATAGGGACATGTGGGGACAGACAAGGACACGTGTGCACGGGAACATGTGCGCACATGGGCACCCTCAGCCCCGGCCTGGGCTCACCCCAGCACCCGAATACCCCAAACCCACCCCTCCGGTGTCCCTGTGCCAGCAGTTCCAGCAGTGCCGCCGCGGTGGCCCCGCTCCAGCCACGTGTGCCCGACACATGTGCCGGGGCAGGATTCCCAGGGGATTATCCGCTGCATGG
>NW_009937112.1:616-842 GCF_000696875.1 Nestor notabilis
GGGCGGGGGCCACGCTGCGGTGACATGCCCGGTGGACGAGTCTGGGTGTGTCCCGGTATTCCCGGTGCTCCCAACCGTGTTGCAATGATGGAGGTTTAAACGCGACACTGGAGCCAGTTTAACCGCACGGCAAAACATTCCTATTGTTTGGCTCTTCTGTAAACAACAGCCCGGAAACCCATCCGGCTCCGGAGCTGGGCTGGGATAGGTGGTCCCCAATGTGGGA
>NW_009937112.1:1044-1250 GCF_000696875.1 Nestor notabilis
GGGATACCCAAAATGGGAGCGTGGGGCGCTGCTGCTCTGAGCGTGGGTCCATGGAGGGGACACACATGTGAGACCTGTGTAGTGGGACACGCATGGGATGGGAATGGAACTGTGGAGTATCCATAGGTTCATGGGGTATGGATGGCTCCATGAGGCAGTCACCACTCCGAGGGACACAGATGGCTCCATGGGACATCCCTGGGGCC
>NW_009937113.1:0-9418 GCF_000696875.1 Nestor notabilis
GCTGGCTTCAGTGTGTGCTTGAGCCCAGAAATCACCTGTGTGCTGGGCTGCATCATCAAAAGAAGCGTAAGCAGCATGTTGAGGGAGGTGATCCTGCCCCTGTGCTCTGGTGAGACCCCACCTGCAGTCCTGCAGCCAGCTCTGGGGCCCCCAGCACAAGAGGGATGTGGACCTGCTCGAGCGTGTCCAGAGGAAGACATCGCGACAAAAAAATCAGAGGGCTGGAGCACCTGTGCTATGTAGACAGGCTGAGAGAGCTGGGCTTGTTCAGCCTGGAGAAAAGAAGGCTCTGGGGAGACCTTATTGCAGCCTTTCCAGTGCCTACCGAGGGTCTGCATGAAATGTGGAGAGGGACTTTTTACAAGGGCAGGTAGTGACAGGACAAGGGGAATGGCTTTAACCTGCCAGAGGGGAGATTGAGATGAGCTCTGGGGCAGAAGCTCTTCCCTGGGAGGGTGCTGAGGCGCTGGCACAGGGTGCCCAGAGAAGCTGTGGCTGCCCCATCCCTGGCAGTGTTCAAGGGCAGGTTGGACACAGGGGCTTGGAGCAACCTGCTCTAGTGGAAGGTGTCTCTGCCCGGGGCAGGGGGTTGAAAACTGATGATATTTAAGGTCATCCAGTTCACTGGGAAGTCACTTCTGGCTGGGGAAATGCTTATGCTAGTGAGGTAGAAGCCAGAGGTGCCCCTCAGCTCGCACAGTAACTTCTGGTTACCTCTCGTTAGAGGTAAGGCTATTCTGTGTCCAGACCCAGTTGGCCCAGACCTCTTGGTTATAGACACAGGTTTGTGATTCAGGGCCATTTCTGAATGAGAGAAAGGAGCCTGAATAAAATTGCCTGAAGTGGCACAGGACCACTTATTGCAGGAGGTGTAGTGCTTTCAGTTAGTTCTCACCATGGGCAGAAATCCTTTCTGGTTATACCTCAAATATGTTTGCATCAGCCCCTCTAGAGCACGTGTTGGTGATTTTCGTGTCCCAGCTATCACATTTTCTCTTTGAGCAGCAGATTAGTCAGCACACTTGTCTTCTGAATAGGTACTCCAGGGTGGTGAGAGTTTCAGCTCAAACTGGATGCATTTTACACTCAATAGCCTGCTAAATTATTAATTTATTTGAAGTTCTCTGCTTCCTGGCAAAGCCAGAATGTGTGTTTCTACAGGCCTCAGTCCTGCTCACCTTGGAACTGCAAGTTTTGGCTGGGACTTTAACATCCAGCAAGGAGATCAGGTAAAACTGTAGCATAGTAAGCTGAAAGCTTTATCTCATAGATACACTGCCATGTTCTACGTAAGGACCACTGCATCTGTCATCATTAAATTTATGTACAATCACAGAAAAGACACTTGTCCATGCAGGTGGACCTCCAACTGGAGGATGTAGTAGTAATGTGAATTTAAAGCAATTCAGCCAAAGGAGAACTGCCCCAAGGCTGTGGGATTGCACCCTGTCGGGGAGAGCATAGCCCAGCACAGCTTGTAGCTGCTGGCTGTGGGGAGCAGCATTCTTGTCAGCGTCACCGACAAGGAGAACTGGAACCCCTCTCTCATCTTCAGGTCAGTAAGATTTTGCAAGAAGGGTGAGGTTACAAAAATGGAGACTACCTTAGCTATATAAGCTCTTCTTGCATTTCTTTTTCAAGTTTTTGGCAATCTTAGACTTCAAAGGGTAAGCCTGCACAGTGAAAGTTTGAGGCATACCTCCCTAAAACGCAGGTCCTACAAATCTTTATGCACGGACTTGGCTGCTATCACAAAGTGCGTGCAGAGAGGATGTGCAGGCCTGGTACCTGGAACATTTTTCTTCAGAACTCAGAGCCCCAGCACCTCGAGCTGAAACTATCAGCACAGACAAGTGGTCAGGACTTCTGAGAAAGTAAAACTATTAAAATCAAAATGTCACAGCCTGCCCGCATCCCGGTGCAGCCCATTTATAGAGACCACACTGTGCAGCCCCGCAGCCAGAACCCACTGAGGCACTTTGGAACCTGCATCTCTGCTGAACTGAGTTGCCAAGACCAGGAGGAGAGCACCTGGTCCCACACACAAACAGGCCTTCATCTGACAACCAGTGACAGAACTTGCCTGGGTAGCAGACTTGGAGCCTAAGGTATGTTTCAGGTAGCACCAAGGGAGTGAGATGTTCGTTTGTTGGTGGTGTTTTGTTTATTATTTTTTGTTATAACAGAAATATATATTCATAAATAGTAATTTTCATCTTCACTTATCAGGAGAGATCTGAGACTTCCTTCTGTTCAGACCAGCCTGGTGCCTGAGTGGAAAATTTCACTGCCCAGTTTCAGTGAGGTGCAACTTAGGCTGTTTCTTATGAATAGTTGTAAAAGGCAAGTTACTGCCACAGGGCTCAGTAATAAAGAGGTCTCCATGGACAGCCTGTCATCCTGATGAGACACACTTCTTAATTAAGCAAATATACTGCATTGTAGCTGAAACAATTCCTAAGTGTCCCAACTTTCCTCATCAGATAACTGAGTCTGGAGCTACAGAGCTCCCAACAACAAGGGGTTTTGAAGGATTTCAAATTAATTCCAAGTCTAAAAGTTCAATGCTCAAGCATGTGCAGCATGCATTTCAAACTGTGTTTGAAGAGCAGTAGCTGAGTTTTGTACTACTGCAAAGACCTTCGAAAGGAAGAGAATGGGTACTGTCCCAGTATGTCTGGAAAGACCAGAGATCCATGTTCTTCTGGATTTGGCGCAACTTGCAGGCACATCAATTCAGAAGCAGCCCTTGCAGCTGATCTTGACTGATTTCCTGTTTGAGTACCTCAATGACACTGATTGGTGATTAATGGGAAAACCAGAAAGAAGCCATGGTCAAAATATTGGGCAAACTGTTTAAGCTAGTGAGGGAGGACACTGGTTTTTGCAAAGCAGCTGGTAGTGAGAGCCTGGAGGAGAAAAGGAAAACAGCTGCCTGCAGAGAACTAAATTCAAGCACAGGAACAAAGCGAAGGGCAACAGGCTGGCGTGCTTCAGCACATGAAGTGTCAAGACGGAAATGGTGTATGAATATTGCTCACCTCACTCAGCTGATCGGTACCCTTAGGCTATGCCTACACCAGCGCATAATACAAGCCCCAAGGAGTTAACTTGGGTGCTCAGTTCCTGATCATCTGCTCTGCAAAACATATTAGTGTACCATATTCTATGGTAAAATCATTTGCAACAGTCCATTCAGTTACTCTGACTGCTCCTGAAGGACCACCGGTTGAACGATGCTGGCCACCAGGGCCTGCAAGAGCTACGTGTCTAGTGGGCTGCTTGTGAGGCTGTGGTCTAGTTTGGATGAATGCAGTTTAAAACGAACTCTCCAAAGCCTGCCATTTAAAAAAAGTGGATCATCTTATAGATCTGACCTAGGGCACAGCTGTGTCAACAGTCACTCAGCACAGTTGTATTAATTCAGGCTCTAGGGGAGAAGGTGGGAGTAGAGTGAGAGCAAATGACTTAAACCAGACATACTGCCAATGGAGCATGAAGCTGTGCCCTCTGTGACAGCAGCTGGTGGCTAAGGGAGGTATGGATGTATCCACATTACTCAGCCAGTCATTCCAGTCACATTCCTTCTGTTCACAGCTTGCTTGAAGGAATCTTGTGCTCTTTGAGCTGGCGTTCTCTTTGCCCTTAGCGCTATCTCCCATCTGGGAGCTCACCTCCATGTGAAAGCTCACTGTTAGCAATAGGCCTATATGCAATGCCAAAAAGAAGAACTCCACAGCACAACAGATTTGATCTCTTAATTTTCTTGCCTAAAGCACACTGTAATTTCTTCTGTTTGGCTCTGTGGGTGGAACAGGCATTTCAGCATACAGTGCCACGTTCATTACACGGAGTTCTTCCGCGCTAGATAAATTAACATCTTTATTATTACTGCCAGCTCTCTCCTCCCCCATACCAAGCGGTCGCCTAAGTGAGGATTTCTTTTAAGGACAGACTCCCAGCAGTAGTATTCTTCTCCAAGTGAAGATGATCTCTTCAGAGGCCAGTTCCTTTTGCTTTCTCAGAATCCTGCGTCCCCAGATTTCTTAGAAAGTCATTATCTGAAGATGTCAAAACCACTAGCAAAAATATCCCATGAATTCTAGAAATCAGTGTCATAATCAGTAACAACACAAAACCATAGTGTTTGAGTTAAAAAGTTTTATGCAGGAAAAAATGTTTAACATTTAATATAAAATCAAAGTTTGACATAGCTTATTTTTCAAATGTCACCCTTCTTCTGTTCTTTGACTGACAGTTAGAACACCACAGTTAAAAAAGTCATCCTAAATACTTTTAAAAGCCTTATAAAAACTTTCATAAAGTGCCACCCACAAAAGCACCTAAACAAGAATCTGAGAGAAATACCCATTAGGTTGTTAATTTACTTAATTGCTGCTGAGGAGTAAGCTGTCATTTGTGGAACTGTCAATTTAACAACCATACAACCCAGCAAAAATACCGCTCCACAGACAACACCCCAAGAAAGCACATGTATGCAGAGGTACCCAGCACAGTCGTGTGGGGCTTTAAAATAAATAGGTACTAACATCACCCAAAACCAAGACTACTGGCAAGCGGGAAATGTGGATTCTAAGGGGAGTGATCATCCCAGGCTGTGGCCTTACCATGTGGTAAAACCCAGGCAGCTTGTAGAGCAAACAGGTACAGATTTTAGCTGTTTTTTTACTGGGATAAAAATCATTCCTTGCTAGAAATAACAGAGAAAGGCACTGATCCTATGCTCTCCTCTCTGGCCTTGAATGTACCGTACCATATAAGCACCTTTCCTTTCCCTATCCCCAAAACAGGGGCTCAGAACAACCACCGCACCACAGTGAACACAGTTTGTCTTGCAGCAGCCTCCCTCTGCTCAAGTACCCGGGCAGTGCCCACAGAGTTATCCAGAACACAAGGAGACAAGGCTCTGAGGGCTCCCTCCCGCAAAACTCATGTCCCATGTGAGGTGTCCAGGGAGCAGCTGCACATCTTCCTAACATCAGGTAGCTGCCTGTGGTCCACACAGCCTTCTCTACTCCAACAGCTAGTCTGTATGGTGCTTCTGGTGGCGCACCAGCTGGGGCTGGAAACGAAAGCTCTCCCCACATTGGGCGCAGCGGTACGGCTGCTCCCCAGTGTGGATACGGGTATGCTTGATGAGGTTGGAGTTGCCACTGAAACCCCGGCCACACTGGCTGCATTTGTAAGGCTTCTCACCAGTGTGAGTACGAGTGTGGTTAATGAGGTCAGAGCTCTGCCCAAAACATTTGCCACACTGCCCACAGGCGTAAGGCCGGATGCCGTCATGGGTTCGCTGGTGCTGAAGGAGGTGGGAGTGTTGGCTGAAGCTTTTCCCGCAGGCTGGGCACTTGTAGGGCCGCTCTCCTGTGTGCATGCGCTGGTGCTTGATGCAGGTGGAGCTGTCGCTGAAGATCTTGCCACACTCACTGCACATGTAGGGCTTGAGCCCCGTGTGGATACGCTGGTGCTTGAGGAGGTTGGAGCTCTGGCTGAAGCTCTTCCCACACTCAGCACAGGTGTAGGGTTTCTGGCCCGTGTGGACCCGCTGGTGCTGGATGAGATGGGAGCTCTGGCTGAAGCCCTTGCCACACTCCCTGCACAGGAACGGGCGCTCCCCAGTGTGCATTCGCTGGTGCTGGATGAGGTGGATGCTCCGACTGAAGCCCTTGCCACACTCAGAGCAGATGGTGGGCCGCCCTGCACAAGGAGTGCGCTGTGAGGCTGCTGATGTCCTTCTGTCCCGTCTTTTTACGAGGCTGATATCAGAACAAGGCAGCTTAGTCACCCCTTCTTCCTCACAGCCACCTTGCTGAGCCCCTGAGGAACCGCACCGACTTCCATGGCTGTTCCCCAGCTGTTCCTCTCCTCCTCTGGATCCCGCTGCCAACACATCCTGCAGATCTGTGCTTGCAAGGTGATCTGGAAGGGGACCTAGCTCATCATCTGGAAAAAAAAGTATAACTCCGTGATTCTCGGTGGGAAGTGGCACAGCAGAGAACGGGCAAGCTGTTATCCTAGGGAGCCTGGTCTGCACTGTGTAGGAGGAGCAGTAAAGGGAAAACTGACATGCCACAAACAGCAGAGCGAAAGGCTATGCTACAGGTGTCTCCTTGCCCCCAAGAAATCTTCACATTTTGTCTTCCTAATGCTCTGTCTTCCTATACATACTCTTAACAGCAGGCTGCCAAAGGCTGGCTGCCTGCCCTGAGGGGAAAAGAGCAGGTCTCAATATGAGCTGCATGAAATAAAATGGCTGCTGAAGCAGCTCAAAGAGCATTTTGCATATTCTGTGCTTATGATCTTATCTAACTTATTCCTCACCCATGTGTGTCTCCTCTGAGGCCTCATGATCTTGTTCTTCTCCTTGGTCCATCTGTGCAGTTACGTCAGGTTCAGCAATCAGGAATCCTTACAAAAGCAAACAAAAGCAATCTTAGTTGAATACTCAGCAAGAGCTTTTCACGTGTCTGGAAATCTACTGCCCCTGCTGAATATGGGGAGCAAGCAGAGTGGTTGCCTGCAAGAATGAAGTCAACTGAGCAACAAACGTTTATGGACATTCTGTACACTACTGAGGTACCTGGTGTCAGAGACTTGCCTTAGAGGAGATTCAAGGTTGCCCCTCTTACAATAAATGTTAGGACACAGACCAGACGTGCTGGACTCAGAACTGGTTGACAGCACTGCTAGATACTGGTGTGAGCAACAAGCAAAACCCAGCCAAGCCATACTTACAGTTCTTTAATGACAGCCAAAAGACTCATTACTCTCCTAAGATTATTTTGAATGGAAGATGTTTCTTTAGTCACCAGAACCTGATTCTCTTACTTGCCACCTCACCTCTTCCTTCTCTTTCAAGACTCTCAGGCTGAGGCAGCAAAACCAACAAAACGTGATGGCAATATGATGTCTTGTCTACTCTAGCTGGATTCTGTTAGTTCCCAGCCTGGCATCCCTACTGAGCTCCAACAACCGCCCTGAATGCAACTGTTGGGCAGGGTGCTCTTACAAACACCATCAGCACCAAAGATGAGAACTTTTCCTTCAGGATTTACTATTTTAAGGCCAAACCCAGCCAAACAGTAAGCAACAGCAGTTAGTATCAAGAAGGCAGGCATTAGCAGTTGCTGCAGGAAAAAAAAAATGCAGAACAGAGAAAATAGTCACTTTACGTTAAGAAGCAGGAATCAACGATAGCAGGAAAAGGATATGTGGGTGAATCTAGGAACCAGAGGCTGATGGCATCACAGCTAAAGCTGAGATCACTTATGGGAGTATTTTCAAAGCGTTAAAGACATTACTTCCCCTCCCCCCCCTCCCCCCTTTAATCTTTATAGGTTCTTACTAGTTTGCATCACTTCAAAAATACACCCCCTGAACTCTGCTTCAAGCTACCAATCTCTCTGGACAACTGGTGTCTCTGGACAGCTACTTGAGCTCCAGAGGGGATGGACGAACTGGACATATGGCCACTGGTGCAAACCAACACTGTAGAATGCTCCTTGACCATTCTATCCTTCACCAACAGCGACTTTACAACAGGTAGTGGGTGATAGTGCCAGAATCAAGGAGACAACTCAGATGAAGGGAACAGTTTGAGACCTTGGATGCCTGCAATTACAGAACCACCAGTCTTGAAGTCTTTTATTCTATGTGGCAAATGTGGACAGAAACAAAGAGAGCAAGCAAAAGAGAAAGACTGCAATCTTGAACTGCAGAACCATGAAGCAAAAAAAATAATCAGAGACACAAAAATGAACCCTCAGCAAAAGAAGAGAGGCCTTACACATTAATAATCTGAGTCCCTGCTGTAAATCTCTGCTGAATGCTGAAGTGGACCACCCCTGCAGATGGATTACTTCCAGCAGTTCTAAGCCAATACACGAAGGGAGGTTGCTTTCTGAAGCCCTACAGCTCTTGGGACTACCAAGACTCTCTGCTGCAACAGCCCAGCACGACAAGCCAGACCAAGCTTTTTACACAGTGCGGTATGTACCAGCCAGCCCCACTCCAAAGCAATAGAGTTGCTTGTGTGTGGAGTCAAAACTATGTCCACACACAGACCTTCCCTCCAGGCAGCTGACCTCAAAGAGCCAGGCTTCCCTCCAAAAGCTGTCAAGAAACCCAAACTCTGGGAGAGCAAAGCCCTCAGCACTTCAATATCTAACAGATGTCCAACAGTTGCCACCCAGAGAAACATCTAAGCAAGCAGACAAGGTAGAAAGAAGAGTTCCCTTCTGACTCCGTAAAGATTTCCTGGCTTGGGTTGCCACTGCCACACTGCTGCTATGCTCAGGTTTGCTACAGCAGCTCAGTAGAAAGCAGACAATCCAAAATACAATAGGCTGGTCTGGAGCAAGGAAGAGTTTTGTCCTTTCCCATGATCACAGTCATGTCCCTGTGAAAGGAAGGGACAAACCTCACCAATAGAGGGAACGTTCTTCTTTCAGGGATTTCAACCCTTGCTAGCAGGATCCCTGGGCGTACTGCGTTACTGCTTGAGCGTGGGAACCAAGATGGGAAGAACGTCTGTGTATGTGGGTGTGTGGGGCTCCTGCAGGCACCATCCACAGCTTTAATAAAACAGGATCAGAAGGGTATCTAATTTGGGCCTCCAGCAAGGGATCTGCAAATCCCCCATGCCAGGGCCTTGGCTTTAGCATTGCAATAGTATTATCTAGATTTTGCAGCTGGCTCCTACAATTTATGTTCTTTACCTTGGCTACTTATTTTCTCTTCTGACCACTCAGCTCTGTATTCCTCCCATGGCTGTACCACGCTGTGGAGGTTACAGGACTCATCCTAGCGCAGATCTCCATACTTTCAGCTTCTCATGCTCCTGCAATGCTGTCGGTGGCTACGCGCTCTCAGCACAGTCACGCCAGGCATGACAGCACAAACCTGCAATTCAGAACAAGGTGTTCAGATCTTCCTCTTCCCAGCTATTATCTGGGATAAATAACGCTTGCAGTAAAAAGCAAAACGTGAAGATATTTTTATCATAGACAAGTTACTTATGCAGCTGCATGCATTTCTTTTGGGTTTGACAACAGCCCCCTTCCCTGTACCATCAGATGTACTCATAACCTGCAGTGCTTGCCTGTGCCTGCTCAGCCCTGAGCCTAGCTGGGGGTGCCAGGACAGAAAGGAGAGGGCCTCTGTGGGGTGCACTGCCAGGGCACCCCCAACGCTGTGTGTGGAGCAAGTGTGGTGTAGTTTTTGGGGAACAAGGCAGTGGCAGGGGTACAAAGCTTTCTGTCTGCAGCACCCATAAAAGGCTCTGGGTGGAAAATGGGGAGAGACCGGCTTCTGCTCGTGGGGAGGAGGATGGAGGGGCGGAGCTGCATAACAGGTAGGGGAAGCGAGCAGACAAGGGTGGCAGCTACAGCAGAGCCCC
>NW_009937114.1:0-11268 GCF_000696875.1 Nestor notabilis
ACCCTGTCAGTTTCTGCGTGGAGTGAGCGTGGGTTTGGTTAAAACTTTTACCAATAATGTTACACTATATATATATATATATTTTCAAAAAAATCTTAAAATAACTATAGCTTATCTCAAAGGAGTTGTAGTACTGAATAATTAAGGTAGAGAAGGTGGGTCTTAGTCAGGTTATGCATGTTTGTTTGGTACCTTGTGACTAGGCATCGTAATTGTTGCTCCAGTGTCTCAGTGTTTGGAATTATTTCAGGTGGCAAAGGTTATGCATGTAGGAAAACTGGGGGTTGATTTTGTTTTCAGTGTGTTGTA
The DNA here is from genome assembly GCF_000696875.1 of Nestor notabilis. Classification (NCBI taxonomy): domain Eukaryota; kingdom Metazoa; phylum Chordata; class Aves; order Psittaciformes; family Psittacidae; genus Nestor; species Nestor notabilis. Next base: position 310 of record NW_009937114.1, read on the forward strand.
TTTTCTGGTTGTATAGTGCTAATTTTCTTTCTTGGATCCTTCAGGGATATTGGCACAGGAGTGTCACTTTGATAAGTTTCACAGATTTGGAAGTTCTTATATTGCAGCTTCATATGTGAAGTTTTTGGAATCTGCTGGTGCCCGAGTTGTGCCAATAAGGTAGATTTTTATATCCTTACATGTGGGTGATAATTGTTGAACTAAGGGTGTCTTCTTAGAGGCACAGAAAGCAGTTGTGCTGCTTTTGAGAGTGTTTAAAGCTTCTTGAAGACTATTTAAAGATACCATAATTTGCAGTTTTAGAAGCAGATGGAATAAAACCAGGCTGAAACATGTTATTATTGTAAGGAGAAATATCAAGAATTACATCTGTTTGAAAAATACTATTTAACCTGTAAAATTGCCCTCCAGAGTTTGCATCCGTAGTTTTTTGAAATTAGCTATATTCAGTTTAATGTGTAGCACCCCAGAAACACACATAGGTATCTAGATACATATACGCATACTATCTTCGTCACATTGTGTAGTCCTAGAATTCAAGTAGTGGAGGAAGCCTGTCAATACTCTTTGAAGAAACCAAAGTCCAGTTCTGCTCAAACTGTGGGTCACTAACTCCATGTAGTGGTTTATGTTTGTTGTTGGTTAAAAAGTAGCAGAGTAACAGAACTCGCAATACTTCATAGCCAACAGTTAGCTATAAAATAGTAAACCCACTGAAATCAAATGTTAAAATTGTAATTGTCAGAACTTAAAAATAATACTAATGCAAATGCTAATGACTAATACTAATGCAGAAAATTACGGTAGGATGTATCTACACAGTCAAATAAGAGCACCAGTAAAGTGCCTGAACTAGAAGCAATGTTCCTCATGTAGCTGATAGAGCTTTCAGAATGTTTGCTGACCAGAAGCTTCATCCATCAGTGGTGGCTTCTAAGTCTGGCAACTAAGTTAGATGCAGCAAAGTTGGACTCTGAGTGTATGCAGTGTATCAGTTCTGCAGGAGTGTTGCCACCTTGTTGCTTTGCTGATATTTTGCTGATGCTGAGGACTTTCTCATCTTTGTACCTCTTAACTACATCTTTGCTGAAGAATGGGTGTGACCCACTGTTTGCAGCTCTGCCCTTCTGGGGATCAATTGGAAACCGGAGTGGCCAGTCTGCAGGAAATAATAACCATGCCACGCATGTAAATGTCAAATTTAACAAGTGCCTGCAAAGGGATCTCGGAGTACCTAATCCTGACCTGTACCTGACAGGGCCCTATTGTCAGTTTTGTGGGTTGAGCTATTTCAAGAGAAATATTTAGTTTGATATGGGTCTATTTCATTCTGTTTAAAGCATGCTTTCTACATATTTTCTCTGTCTCAGGTTTCTGTTCAATAGTGATGATATTTTTGTGGTTAAATACGCATTTTTCATATGCATTCTGTAACTATGTTCTTGGTGTTTCAGATTAAATCTTTCAGATGAAGAATATGATAAAATATTCCACTCTATTAATGGGTAAGTTTTGAGCACTGATTTTTCTGTTGAAAGATGTGATAGTTCTGGTATTGAGCTTTGCTGTATTCCCAAGAATACTTCCTACTCTCTTGAGAGGTTGTGCTGAGTGCTTCAGACACACAGATATGTTCAAAGACAGAGCACTACTTCATCTGATGTCAGTCTGCTGCCTTGCCTTTCCTTCCTTGAGGAGCACATGCCAGATAATCTGCAACAGTGCCAAGGCTCATCTTGACATTTTCCTGTGCTTGCCTGCAGGCAGAGAGAAGTGGCATTATAGTGCTTAACAAGTTTACAAGTGAAAACCCCACTTCCTCTTTGTTAATTTTTTCCTCTTCCTCATTTGAGTGATCACGTTAATCTTGATATTTAATAGCACTTGCTGGGTGTTTCATCCCTGTTCCTATCCTTTCTTCCTTCTAGTCCTTATCTTCTTTATCACAGAAGTTTCTGATTTCCAGTCTCTTCTACCCCTTTCTCTATGGGTGCTTTCTCTCGTTGCTTGAATGTCCTTTGCCTGTCATGGTTCTGTGGCTTCGGGCTTTGTTGGACAAACATTCTAACTTTCCAGCTGCCCTATGGCATGTGTTCTTCCTACATTCTAAGTGTGGGATAATGTTATCTAATTTAACAAAGTTTAATTGTGGACTAAACAAAGTAAAAACCTTTTATTTTTGCCTGGTACTACAGTGGACTTTTAGAAGAGTTAAATCAGCTGATGCTACACTTCACAGGCTTGATTGTGTGTGAGCCCATAGCATGTGATTGAGCTACTTGTAGTCATGAGATCAGCATCTTAAACCATGAATGTTTTTGTTAAGCTTATGCATATACTAGAATGCTAATCAACATGTATAGAACTTTTAAATTTAGCCCCATGGCTGCCTGGGGGGAGCATTGTCCTCTTATGCTCCACGCCATACCCTGTACACTAAGATGTGGGTCTTTACAGTCTTGTGGTATAAGCAAATGTAAGACAGTGACACTTTCTCCCCTGTGGCTTCTCATGTTGGAGACAAAATGAATAATTTCATCCCTTTCTCATGGCTGCCAGCCTCTCTTTGGTTGTTAGAAGGACTTGTACCAATGGGGTCTCCCATTATTTCTACTTCACCACCTACCTTGATGCAGAAGACGGTATTAGGCAATTAGATCCAGTTCCCCTATCCTTATGTCTTTGCAATGACTGGCAGTTTGTTTTGTGCTATGTAGGTGTGTAAGACCACTCTAGATTTCCTCTTTTTGCCCTCCACTGTCAGCTAGTGGCTTCCACAGCATAGCTGTATATAAATAAGGAATAAGATCCCTTGAGGGAAGGACTGTCCATTCAGAGGAAACTTAATATAAGAGATACCTTGATATTTCATGTTGCAGGAGCTGAGTTCCAGGTTCTTTGCAGTTGAAAATTATTTATTGTATAACACCACTTTCTTAAAATCATGAAATTTACTGTATTAGAGACAGAATGTTACTAATATAGCAATGTACTCCTGAGATAGCCTTTGCAATGCAGTGTATGTCACCCACTCTAGCCAGTTAGAGATACTGGAATACACGTAGTTGCATTTCAATCTGCTTAGGACAATGTCAAGCCATTATCATTGCTACTTAATGGGTTACTTCCTTTTAGCATTAGCAGAAATGACAGTTGTTTTTCCTAATTAGTATTGGCCAGTTTTTGGTTTGAACAAAAGGAACAGGTGAAGTAAGTTTTCCACTACTTCCAGGTAAGGATCACCTTATTTGTCTAACTAGATCTCTGTAGAAATCTATAATCTGACCTGTTCTGAAAATATCTTCAGCTGTATTAATTTTCTATATTGGCACTGGAGAGTAATCTGATGGCAGGGGGGTTAGAACTAGATGTCCTTTCCACTCCTAACTGTTCTATGATCCTATAAATACTGCTCTAGTCTTTTGCCAAGTATTTGGTGGCTTTTGTGTGATTTTGTGCATCATTCACCTTAAAATAAACTGAGCCACAATGGTATAAATGCACACTCAAATGCTCAGTATCATTTGAGGTGTTAGTTGTTTCTAGGTGCTTGTTAGTGTCTCACTGATACAGGTTGCCATTTCTAGAGCACAGAAGTGTAGAGAAAATCCTTCAGCTGTTTTGGTGAAGAATCAGCAACTGGTGGATGTGGCTTGAGTAAATCTGCTTGAGGTTCTGCTGCAGTGGGTTAGGGAGTGCTCACACGTTCAGTTCTGTTGGTTCTGTGGCTACTGTTCCAGTTACAGCCACAAGAGACTTCCTTTATTACGTATTACTGCCTCTTATAGTACTTGTTTACTTTCCATTTCATCATGCATACATGTGAAAACTCTGCTAGACTGCACTGAGTCCTTTTGTGGTGTTTGGGTTTGGGGAGCAACACAAAGAATAGCCAATGCTGATTATTTACTGTGGTAGAAAAAGATTATGCCCTGTTTCTTTGAAATTGTCCCTGAGATTGTTTTGTCATCTTCAGCTATATCAGATCCTGTGTGACCAACGGTTATGGCCAAACACACTTTTTTTCCCTTTTAGTAGGAACTTTTTGAGCTGTGTTGTCTGCAGTAGGAAAGGTCGCTCTGCCAGGACCACAATTATTCTTCTTCTTCACTGAAACGGAACAGGATGAATTAAGATCAGGGTCAGGATTTTAAAGTGGTAGGGAGAGCCAGCTAAGAGTCAGGACAGGATCTGATGGAGTCATGAGATGTAACCCTTTTGTATGCCTGCTGAAATCTGTATTCTTTGTGTGTTTTCTATTTACTCTCCTCTCTCTTAGATTATACTGGGCTTGGTCACTACTTTCTGATAGTTACTGTTCTTCAGTAGATGTACACTAAGATTTTGGATATGAATTAGTTAAAAGACTAAGACACCTAAACTTCGCTGTCTGTGTGCACTAGCTGTCTAAACTCCTGTAATTAATGTCATGCTAATCAGTACAGCCAGTGGAGCCTAACAGGCTATTCAGCCTACTGACTTAGGTTTCTGCTGTAGGAAAGCTGTTTGAGTCTCCATTGACTTTTCTGACTAGATCCCTGGAAGCTTAGATAACTATCTGTAGATTACTGAAGAGTAGGTATCTGAATCTAGGCCTGAATCCTACCCTTAAAATCACTATCAGACCTTTCTCTGTGTAATCGCCATTGCTAATCAGACTCTTGGATGTTGCCTTTCAGGGTACTTTTTCCAGGAGGCGGTGTGGATCTTAAGACTTCAGAATATTCCAGGGTTGCTAAGATATTTTACCACAAGGCATTAGAGGTAATTACTGAGGAACAGTCTGTTCTTGTTATTGTCACTGTTCAGAGATCAAAGTGACAGGGAGGCTCATATTTTCATAGTTCTGCATTGGCATCAGTGTGTTAACTGTAAGCCCGATAATAAGTAGCTCATTGCTGGCTTCTGCATAAAAAAACCATATAATATCTTAAGATTCAGACTTCTGACACCCGCTTCTGTTCTATCTTGTGTCGTGGTCTTAAACTACCAATTTCTTCAGGTGAAAACAGTATTGTTTATTCATTGTACTTGAGGCTTATGACTATGTGGAACTTGCAATAAAGTAACAGTAATGCCTTCAAAGAGTGCAAAGTGTCTTTTGACATGAAATGTTGAACAAAGATATGCATAGATGTAATCAGTTGCAGAAGTCCTATGGCTAAAGTTTAGACTGAGAACAGTAAGACAATATTAAGTCTTCACTTCGCCTGTATGTTACAGCTAGTGAAACAACTTTATTCTTACTTGTAAGTAGATTTAAATATATCTTTGCAGGCATAGATGGGGATGTACATTAGCATGTTACACCATTTTAGCTATTTATTTGCATTGGTAACTATGTAGCAGATTTTTAAAGTAAACAGCTTAATTTACAACATGCAAAAAGGTAGGAAGAGCATTTGAGAGCTTATCTTACTTGTTAATATTTATATGATCGTTAGCTTTATTAAGAAAAAGATTGAATTTCTAGGAAAGCTATTTCTTTCAAAGAACATCAGGAACGCTTTGAATCCTTACTGAACATTTAATTCTTTCAGAGCATAAGAGGTGGAGTTTTTTTCAGTTACTAATGAACACATTTGGAAGTAAAATATGCATTGTGGAAAGGCATGGAGATTTGCTGAGCTTTATATACAATCCCTATGATTTTTAAGGGATCTTCTGTATTCAAATCGCATAAAAATGTAATTTTTCTTCCTTTTTTCCTCTTTACTGTCCTTATTTTATTTTCTGTTAACATTGATTAAAATAGTGACAGAAGTCATGCTTTGGAAAACTTTGCCCAATTCTAAAGGCAGTTATGAGTAGTGCTTAAACAGTTACCGTGGCAGAAGTGTTCATCAGCAGGATGGAATTCCTCTTCTGCCCTTGCTGCTGACTTCCCAACAGCAGACAAGGAAAGCACAGGCAGTGCTATTTGCAGGACCAGTCAGCTGCTGCAATTCAGTAATCAAGTTTCCTACTGTTCACTTCCCATGACATGAATGTTGTTCTTTTGTCTGTCTTCATTCGTGGTGATTGTTAGTCTGTTGCCTTAAACCTGAATCTTGCAAAGATTGTCTCACTTCTATGTGAGACAATCTCATTTGTCTCTTTGAAACTGCTCGCTGTGTGAAGTGCAGACTGTGTCTTGGTATGCAGTACTGGGGCAAGGGGTTCTTGTGGTTTGCAGTCCTATTATGAAATTCTGTTGACATTTCACAATGATTAACTCAATTGTGTATGTTGTAATTTTGTGATGAGAGTGGCAGGTTTATTAGGTGGTAGGTGTACTTCAGGTGAGTGAAAGGCAGAAAGTAATTTTCAGTTCATCATGGGTAACCCTTTCTAATAAGTCGGGGTTTTTTTCCTGTGCCTTTTGTGCTGATTGCGTGTTTCGATTTTCATCTTTTGAGACTTAATCGGTGTTATAATATACTGGTAGTTTTACTAATGTAAGGTAAGCTATAATAGTCAAAAGTATATTGTCTGGTATGGAATTGATTGTATTTTATGGTTTTTAAAAATGTATGAGGGTTCCTTTTCATTTGCAAATGTTCACAATGAGAAATTGCTTGTTCTGCCTTTGCTTTAATATGAATAGAGGATGTGAAATGCTAATCCCCATCCAAGTCAATAGAATTTTACTAGCTAGGCAAAACCCCAAATGAAATACTGCTTTCCTGCTTTTAAACTAATTCTTAAAAAGTGATGTCTTGGATGTTGTTTAATATATGCTTAGCCTCCAGTCTAATGTTTAATGAAAAAAAAAAACCCAAAACAAAAAAGGGGAGGGGGGGCACAAACTGTTATAGTTCGGTTGTAGTAGTTCTTAAACTGTAGTGTATTTTTTGCCTTTGGTGGCTTTATTTCTCACTTGCATGAAAGACAGGCAGTGTTGCAAGTCTTGCGTCTAGCTGTGCGTGATGGGTGGTCATGAAGACTCTGCAGTACTATTGGCCTTCTTTCTGTAAATCTTCCATGTTTTGCTCTGAGAAGAAGTAGTTATATGGGCTTTTGTTACCATACTACCAGTAATGTAGTAGGGTAACATTTTTATTCTAAGCGTGTAGTTTCAGCTTTCTCAAGAAGAGCTTTTGAGCAGCAGCTCAGAGGGATGTGTGGTGTGATGCAGTATGCGTAACTTAAAAATGTTTAGGAACAAGTTAAGAAAGACGACTCAGATTTCACCAAGCTGGCAGTTCTGAAACATCCGTCTCTGACATGCACTTACTACCAGGAATGAACCATATAATAATGCAGATTTTCATTGTGTGTATGCACTGTGCTTATTGAACTGACAGAAAGCTAGTTGTGTTCTCTTTTTGTTTTTTTTTTTCTCCTTTTTACTTTCCTCTCTTGTTTTTGCACTTGTCTGTCAATTCTTATTCTTTTGAAAGTGATTATCACTTTTTTTATACTGTTTAAACTCACAATTTATCTCTTTGGAACACAGATCCAAAAACTAGTTAAACAAGCTTATAAGTATGTTACTTAGACGGTAGCCATCCTAGTAATAGGATTTATGTTTTCTTAATTCAGATGGGTGGGCACAAGCATTCAGACATTGCAAAGGGCCCTTGAATGTGATCATAACATGTTTCATATAAAAGTATGAATTGTAATGAGTAGGCATTCCCTCAAGATGCTGACAGACTGGTTTGTGTCTCTTCTTCTGGTTGCCTTCTTTATACAAATGTTGCCATTTTGTGGTTTCTGATTAGGCTGCTCTCAATATTACTTATTGATAGAAAGAACAGTCAAACTACTATCGTTAGGCTCAGTTTACTGCTTCAGTGGGCATGTGTATATCCCCTAGCCTTCATATTTCAGGAGAAAAGCTAAGAGAGTCTGTGTTTATTTCAGTTCTAATTGATCTGTTACAATTCCTTTAGTAGCAGTTGTGCTACCACAGTAGTTTTACATCTCACCTACACAAGAGAAAGCAAAAAGAGTAGGAAGTTCTCTTCGCTCTTCTTTCTGTAAATCTTCAGTACTTTTTCCTTACGTTGTTGTTTTTTATTTTGAAGGCTAACGATAAAGGAGATTATTTCCCAGTATGGGGAACATGTCTTGGACACGAAGAGCTTACATATCTCACGAGTGGCAAAGTTTTGCTCGCTAATACCAAGACAAATGGTTTTGCACTCCCTCTGAACTTCACCTCAGGTGAAAAATCCGTTACATCTCCTGTCTGAGTTTTGCTGAGAGGTCTTGTGTTTTGTTTGTGATAAATATGCAGGGGTGAATGTTTGGGAGTTTTCTGATGATTATCTTGTTACATTGTTTCTTAATAAATTGCCATAACTGTTTTTATAATGTTGGTGCAAATCTATCACTTCTAAAGCAGAGATGTGAGCACAAGCCATTTGAAACCAACAGCAGTCAGCAAAAACCATACCTGTAGCTCTTTGAGTCATTTGATAATTTGGACCTACAAAAATAATGTGGGTTTAGGTTCCTTTTTTGTTATAGAGTTGAATAAAATTCATTGGTCTAAAACCTGTCAAACTCTGAGAGTGGATGATTATAAATTTTTCGAATTGCATCTTTCCTAATGATGAATATTAGCATTGTTTTTCCACTTCTGTAGTACTGAAATTGGAGAGATCCCTTAAGACAGAGCTGTGCCACTCAGCAACACTGGTAAAATGTGGGTCTCTGTGCTACTTTATCCTTTAATATTTGAGTAATACATCTGTGGACCGTGTAGCATTCGCAAATTCTGTCTGTTGTGCTCATTGTGAATGGAAAGGCCTCTGAAATGAGTGGTAAAGAACGATACTTGTTTTAATGGGAACTTTAGGTAGCATTAAAGTTGGGTCCTCTCTGGGTGAGGACTGGAGGACAGTGGTAACAGCACATTGGAAACCTCTTGTAGTTATATAACTGATTTTCCTTGCAGCATATTCTAAAATCATAAAGTTATACTACAAATAAAAGTTTACTTTAATGAAGCATTTAGTTAAATTTGTCTCCTGCTCAGTATTAATCCATCTAATGGACTGCTGACAGCTTAGGTAACGGATAATACCCTTTTTTCATTTTTCTTTGTAACAGCTGCAAAAAACAGTAGATTATTCAAGAATTTCCCTGATGATTTATTACATGCACTTGCTACTGAGCCATTGACATCAAACTTTCATACGTGGAGCCTCTCCTTGGAGGTATTTGGTCATTTTATTTCCTGAACACAAATGCATTTGCTTTGTTAAAACTAGAAATAAATGAGCAAATAACACATCTTTCTCCTGACTCCTTATCACAGAATTTCACAAAGAATGAAGAGCTTCATAATTTCTATAATGTTCTGACCACTAACACCAATGATCAAGTGGAGTTTATATCTACCATGGAAGGTAGGGAAATTAATTTCCTTTGTATACTGTGACTGTAACAAACTAGTTCTTTAGAGGTGTTGTGGCATTGATGTTAGCTTGTATTGCAAGCTTGCTGTTAGAATAACAGGGTGAGCATCATCCCTGTCTCTAGCTGTGAGCAGCATACTCTGTGTGCAGAGATATTTTATCATTTGAGTTCATGTCTGTGAACCTAATGAATTACTTCTCTCACCTGCTGTTCTCCTTTCAGATGTCCTGGTACACTTTAGCACTAGAATATGAGTGCTGTGATGTGAAGTGTACAGCACTCATCCTGAAGTAGTTTAATCCCTCTGCAGTGCAACGTGCCTCTGTTGAACCTTGCTTTCTGTCTGTCTGCTTACACTTGTGTTCCTGTGATGCTCTGTATCTGTTTGTTGTACTGCAAGAACAATTCAGGGTATTGAGGTAACAGCAACCTTCCTCATTGCTTTAGCAGCAATACTGATAATTGCCTCCTCTAAAAAGCCTTTTTTGTTACTTACCTTGTGTTGCCTACATTTTGCACAAGGTTTGCTGAGATCAAGAAACAAGTTAGCTCTTTAGGGAGTTGTTTATCTTGATCAGTGCACTACTAGCAGCTCTACAGTAAGGCTCAGCTGTCCATCTATGGGATTCTTCTGTATGGCCTACTGGCTGTCCTCCAGAAGAGAAGAATAGCAATTTGATCAGAAAACCTGATTAGGCTAATGACAGGCATCTCCTGTGCCTGCAAGCGGTTTATCACATCAGCTGCTGTGCTGCATTTCTCTGTAAGAGAGTTAAGGACTGGTTTCCCCAGTGTACAGGCCTGGCACAGAGCAGGTGGGAGCTGCCCCTTGGTTGACTGGGCCTTGAAAGAAATCCTAAGGCTTGGATCTGTCCCATGGAACTGCCAGTGATATCCTGTGTGGCAGTGAATATTGTGTGTTGAGTGATGCTGGCAGTAGGTAGGAAGTTTCGAGACCGATACACTTGTAATATTATTTTTTAGTGTATATGTATATATTTAATTCTGAAATGAATACTCAAAGAGGTGTACAAAAATCTTCCTGCATGGAATGAGACCCTTCTTTTAGAATATCTTTTTTTTTTTTTTCTTTCAGTTCTACTGTGACTTAAACAGTTTCACCTTGCTGCTTAAGCTTTTGTGAAACTATTGATAAGTGAGGTATTTGTAACCTATCCTTTGAGTTCTTTTGCAGTAAGGCTAAGCACATAATTCTTTAGGTATAGACCTTGCCTACGTGCTTTGTGTTTGTTACAGCATACAAATATCCAATTTATGGTGTCCAGTGGCATCCAGAGAAAAATCCTTTTGAGTGGAAGAGTTCACCAGGCATTCCCCATTCCCCATCAGCTGTAAGAGCAGCATATTATATAGCTGACTTCTTCATTAATGAAGGTAAAAAGTTTATAATCTATAAAAGTCGTTTCTTAGAGTGAAGCATTAGTGAAAATCTTTGAAGATGACAGACTTCTTTTTCAGCTGTCAGAGTTCAGTACCTCTTGCTGCTTTCTGAGAAGATTACTCTGCAAGCTTTATAGGCTTATAAAAAAGCAAGGGATACTAGAAATAGAATGGCTTAGTAAAAGTGACATTAAAAGTCCAGGCATT